>NW_010301729.1:0-774 GCF_000700745.2 Antrostomus carolinensis
TTTCTTATTTCATTTATTGTTTCATTTATTTTTTTCATTTTTCATTTATTTCATTTATTTATTTAATTTTTTCTTTCATTTCTTTCTTATTTCATTTTTCATTTATTTCATTTCTTATTTCATTTATTGTTTCATTTATTTTTTTCATTTTTCATTTATTTCATTTATTTATTTAATTTTTTCTTTCATTTCTTTCTTATTTCATTTTTCATTTATTTCATTTCTTATTTCATTTCTTATTTATTTCATTTTTCACTTATTTCATTTTTCATTTATTTTATTTCTTATTTCATTTTTCTTTCATTTCTTATTTATTTCATTTTTCATTGTTTCATTTATTTTTTTCATTTTTCATTTATTTCATTTATTTATTTAATTTTTTCTTTCATTTCTTTCTTATTTCATTTTTCATTTATTTCATTTCTTATTTCATTTCTTATTTATTTCATTTTTCACTTATTTCATTTTTCATTTATTTTATTTCTTATTTCATTTTTCTTTCATTTCTTATTTATTTCATTTTTCAGTTATTTCATTTCTTATTTCATTTATTGTTTCATTTATTTGTTTCATTTTTCATTCATTTCATTTCTCATTTATTTCATTTTTCATTTATTTCATTTCTTATTTATTTCATTTTTCATTCATTTCACTCCTTATTTCCTTTCTTTCATGTTTTTAGAGGAATGTGACACAGAAAATGGTGAGTGTCCTTCAATTTAAACATTCCCCTAAATAAAAATACAACTCAAAACCCAACAACCTCAGGAAAGT
>NW_010301730.1:0-25864 GCF_000700745.2 Antrostomus carolinensis
AGACTAGCTGGTGCAGCTCAGCTTGCTGAAGCACTCACCACACGTGCTCTACAATTCTGTTGTTTGATCTCATGCTTTTTCCCCTGCTGACGAGCATTTTCTGTGGAGACTGAGTGAGAGCTTGTGTAGAGAGCACGTTACCCATCTTGCTTTCAGCTGCCATTCCCCTGCTTCTTTGTGTTTTGGTAGCAGGTCTTCCTTTCTCTGACACATGCAAATACAACAGTGTTGTTAAGAGGCAAATTCCATCTGGGCTGGCACAAGAGGACAGCACTGCAGTTCAGCTGCCCACCAGGGTTTCCTGGTCCAAGGCTGCAGCTATTGGTTGCTTCACTGCTGACTTTCAAGGCAGCTGATTGTCATCTGCCCACATCTTTATCCCACCATCACCTAGAATTGGGAATGCTCTGCTCTACTGCTGATTTTAAGGTCCTGTTAGGGTTTTAAGAACGCTGCCATTCTCATGTTTCTTCAAGGTTCAAAACACCGGCAGCCTTTTGTGCCTGGCTATGCTGCTGACCTGACCTGGTAATGATGTTTCTTGCAGATCCAGTAACTGCGATATGGGAATTATCCCAAGTGATACTGATATGCTTTTAGCTGAACTGTTAGTTCTCTTGGACCTCCATTGGGGTGAAGTATAAGTGTAGAGATGAAACAGTCGTACACAAAAAGCTGTATTTACTTAAGGCATTGGATATGGCACTTGATGACAGTGGGTGGAGATACTCATAGCAGTAGTTTCTTTCACTTTGGCAGGTGTCCAAGACCAGTCCTGTGTCCTGGCAGTATTTTTTGGCCCTTGAGGTAACAAAGCAATATATGTGCAGGCTGGTAAGCCTACAGACATGAAGTCGAGTGCAAGTTAAAAGTTAATCAACCATGTTAACATATCCTTCCCACTGAGATGCACGGGAATCATATGTTCCCAGATGTGCTGGCCATGTTTCTTGGTGTCTCAGTTGAAGTGATGGAAATTGATTCTGAAGTGTGGTTTTGTGGCACTGGAGAAATCTTTTATTTTTGTCAGCTGAGTGTCATGTACTTCAGGATCTTCTCCAATGATGCTGCAATTCTTGCCTATATTAATCCTTTTAGGATCCTTCTACTTGCTCTTTTGCAAGAAAATGCTTTCTGTGTGTCAGAAATTTTATATCTCTCCTCTGTAACCTCTATTTTTAAACAGTGTTTTCAAACTGTGTTTCTATATGTCACAACGTGTCATGCAAGGCATAAGCAAGTCTTTCTTAGCCTTTCATCTCTTTTTTTTTGTTAATTTTAAAATTATTTTTTCTAATTTTTCCATCATATTGTCTGATGTCTTTGAATATTTCTTTATATTTCTTACAACAGTTTCTTCATCATTTGCATCACCAGTGCATCTTCACACTTTCACATTAGAAAATCCATTCTGTGCACATTTGAGATTTTTTCCTGTCTGAAGTCCCTAGTTCCTCAGTAATGGGTTGAAACCTGTTCAGTCTATAGGTTCAGATGATGCCAAAAGAATTTTTTCTTCTGTTTTGTTTTCCAGCTTCACTGGACTCTCATCATATTACTTTGCCGTCCCAAACATATGCATCTGCAGAAATACCAAAAATAGATACTGGTAAATTGTATTAATGGTATTTCCATAGCTTAGGATTTGTTTTTGCACCAAGGATGTTACAGTTACAGGCTGTTTGCTCTGATTACTTGATGTCTGAAATGGAATTTTGTCAGCAGTGTTTGGTATTTAGGCTCTATAACATTATGATCGTCTGTGGCATAGGATCAAATAAAAAACCCCACTGCAATCAATATTGTTTTGGGTGGTTTTAAGCTGTCAGATATAAGGACCACTAGCTAGATGGAGTTATTGTCAGTTCTGAAGATACATTCTTGATTGGGACATTTTATCCTGGGTGGTATTTTGTTAGTCATCCCATACACATTATTTTGTAGTATTCTGCATTCCTAAGCATTTTTTTTCAAGTTTTTATTTCGCCTTGGAACTTTTCTTACTGGGGTCATAGCTATCCCAGATTAAATTCATATTTATAGCAAAGATGAATGTGCGAAACATGAGAAGGAAAATTATCCTAAACCTGACAGTCAATATTTCAACAGTATTGTTTTGAATTTTCTGTCTCACCTCCTGGCTATTCAGCTTGTCACAAAAGTTGTATTAATTTCTGTTATGTCAATTATATAAAATATTACATTTTAATTTAAATGACAAATTACATGATGTATAGTATATTAAAACTTATAACTCAAAATACTGGCATCTGTTAAACTGAAAAAAAAAAGTAAAGCTTTGGCAGTAGAAACACCTGATTGTAGAAATTCGTATTAGCATGTATTTTAAGTATGTAGGTCTCTCTCTGCAGGTGCAGGTGAAGTCACAAGCACAGATTTTTTGATGTTGCATATGCACAGATCACTCAACTCCTGTTGATAAGTTTGCTTTTAGGGGGCCTGCAGTTTCTATCAGGGTGCATCTGTTAGATGTGTGTGACTTTTTCAAAACTTTGAGGTTTTGTTCATTTCTTTTCAAGTTGGAAATATTGTGAAAATGTAGTATAAAATTGTTGGCATCTTACAAAGCAATGTAAAGCAATCTTACTTTTTCTGATTTTTTTCCCCTCCCTATTTCTGCACCAATATGAATCTATCTCTCAGCATTATTTACATTTTTCTCCAGTTACAAGTTCAGCTGACTTGGAAAAATCTATGCCTCCACTTTCAAGAACACCTCATGTGCTAACAACAACTATGGGTAATAGTAATACATCAGCTTTTCAGTTAAACCACTTTTGGTATTTTGATAGCAATTTTGGAAATCCTGTTAATCCAGATATTTTGGTCATCTGTCATACTTGTCTTTCACTGGAATCATCATCAGTGTAGACGGACAAAGTACCCTTTTTTACATGACAACTTGTGCTTACTGCTGAGAAACTCACCTGATAGTGTTTCTGATCTTAGATTTGTCTCCCAAAAAGCTACTAGGGTTATTTTGAGATGTACTTAAATGAAGTAGTATTGGTTTAATAATAATAATAATGCCTAAAGGTTAATAAGAATCTTAAAATATTTATTTTTTCTTTCAAGATTAATTGTTATACTCTTAGACAGATGGATGCACACATTTATATACTTTTTATTGTTTATACCAGGATAATAAGCATCTTACTATTTCTTACTGTTCAGTGATTTTTTTTACTTTCTTTTACCCTGGTTTTATATATGTGTATATATGTACACAGACTATATGACTTTAAAATTCACTAACAAAATCTTGACAGAAAACAAAGCACTGAAGAGAATTAAGACAGTCTTTTTTACAGAAATATATTTGCATTGTTTTTTAGCTTTGTAGATTATATTGTTTCTGCCTTTTTTGGAGTGCTTTATGCTTATAACCATAGTGTTAGAAGTTCTTTTATCTTTATATTTTCTGCGTTGCTTTAAACTATGTGGACCATGGTATCTAAAGTAATACTGGCTTTGATTGGCTGACACTTTAGTTTTGTCATTTTAATCACTAGCTCCCATTCTAAATCAGTACTGCTCCATTGCCAAGGTAAAGCATACTCATTGTGGGTGGACCTTTTAATTGCAAATTAGGTATGTTATAACCTATAATATTTTCTGTTTGTTCTTATAAAACCAAAAAAGCTTTGTGTAGAATTAATAATCATAGATACTGTGACGTGTCTTTTTTATAGATTTCAGTGATATCCAGCCTGTTCTTTCAAGCCCTGTGACACCTAGTAAGCCTGAAATAGCAGATGCTGGACCAGGTACAATAATCTCTACCTAGTTCTTAATTCAGTAGCTCAAACCATGCTCTAAAACCCACTGAAATGAGTACACTGGTAATCTTCACTTTCAATATATGTTTGAATTAGACCCTAAAGACCTGAACTTTGAATTTAATTTGCTGTTAATGGTTGAAATTGGTACTTTCTTACATTTATAATGCATATGGCAACTCATAGTCATGTGATTCTCCTTCAGTATTTTGAAAAGTATGCCACACAGACAATTGAGAAAACAGTATTTATTGTCCAGTAGTGCTGGTGAAAATACCGTGATGTTTGCTGTAGGCTGCATTCTAGTGTTGTAGCCTTGTTAAATATATTAAGGAGAGCATATCTTTAACAGCATGAAATTGGTTCACAGTTACAGACACTTGATGCTTTTGGACTGAAAGTGTAGTTGGACCAGTTGTCAGCTTTCTACTACAAATATTGTATGGTTTTAATATCTGACTAATTTTAATATCTGACATGTTGATTGCTCAACATGTCCTCTTTGTTAAATCCCTACATTATACACCATACCCTTATGTGATGGACCAAAACTCAAAGTGTTCGAATACTCAACATAAAATCTGATTTGGCAGTGGTTGAAATCAGACCAATTGCAATGAAGACAGGAGGAAATGAACATCCAGTATTTCTGCACATCATAAATGCAATGATTTATAGTCACTGAAGCTCTGTGCAGTTGAAAAGACTTGAATTTCTCTCTAATGCATACTAAACTGAGAAGTGTCCAAGCATTAGTAAAATAGTTGTTGTTCTTTTAAAAACAGTTTTGGTTTTGTTTATGAAGGAAGAGTTTGTTCTGTTAGCTCTTTGCTCTCTTATGACTGTCATCATTTCTTCCAACAGCAACAAGTGAATCCATTCTGGAATCTTTCACACCTAAAACTTCTCATCCTTTTCAATGGCCAAGGGTAACATTAGGTAATGTTGTTGTTTTCACCCGATGAAAAACTCTGTGTTTGTTTTGAGCACTTCATCCCATATGAATGCATTTCTTCTAGCATATCATTTCACATGCATAATCATTCTTTTTCCTGGTTATAGAGTCTTGTTCTTCCATTGTCATTAGACTGACTCTTCTTGATATATCTTTGTGTGAGAACATAGTGCAGGATGGTTTTACTGTCCTCAGAGAAGTAAAACTTGCCTCTTGCATGAAAAACACCATTATCCTTTTATTAGAGTGTTCTGTCCCTTTTACTCTCATGCACACGCATGTGCTGTCTTTGTCTCTGATATGTAAAGCTTTCATAGTGGAAAATTTTAATTGTTTTGGAGACACAGAATCTATTTCTGATCAGTGTACAGTATTTCAATATCATCTCCATTCCACACTTTAAACTCTGATTTCATCAGATGGCTTTGACATTCCATACTAAGTTGTCTTTTCTTCAATACAAACTTGTGGCATGTTCTGTTTGTTGTGGGAAACCCTTGTCAAACAATTTTTGATTGCAAACTGAGCTCTTTCTTTCAGCTCCAAAAGAAATACCACTTATTCCTTCTAAACTGAAACCATCTGCTACCCCAGAAGTACAGCATGTGAAACCTGGTAATTGTGCACACCATTTTTATAAGTTGGTATGCAGAGAGATATGTTTACTAAAAATATCTAAGCAAAACGTCCTAAAAAGGACAGGGGCTACGCAATACATAACATCTTGACTCACTCATCATTCTAAAATCGGTCCTTTGATGTTGACTAACAACAGCAATGGGAGTTAAGCTCATTGGTTTTATGCATTCGGGTCCAGTGATAAAAATATAAACAAGTTCTCTAGTTGTAACCTTTTTAAAGGACTAGAAGGGAAAAAAAAACCCAACAACTTCTGGTTCACACTGGGTTTTTTTAATATCACTTGTATAAACAATCTATATGATTATTATTTCTGTCATCTCTTTTGCCAGTCCCCATCTCCCACTTTCACACAGACATACTATGGCAAAGATGGCATTCTTGCTAGTCACGACAGTTTGATTGAAAGTAAAGTACTACTCGTGTGATCAATAAGTTCTGCAGGGAACTCAATAGAAAGGATTGCCATTTTAGTGCAAATAGGAGAACTTTCCCAAAGCAGAAGGGGAAACTTTCATATACACGTGAGATTCATTCTTTGACTATGGGAACATTATCATTGTTGTGTCTTTTTTCCTTGTCTGCTTTCTGATCAAAAAATAGATCTCTCTACTCATTTTCTTCTGATTTGGGATTAAGGGAGAAGAATTTGCTTCCTTTAGTGATTCAGATACTGGACCAATAAATATTATGGTGTGCCTTACTAGACCCCTAAAATGTCTCTGTTTTCAAATCTTATAAACAGGCAGGTCAGTAAAAAGCAGGAGTTGCCTCTGATGTCCTATACGTGTCTTACAATAGACTGCAGACTCAGTTAAAGATTTGCAGCAAGAATTTGGCATTTAGAAGTTTCCTCTTTGGTGTAGATTCTCTGGCATTTGCTATGAACTGCAGTCTTTTCTTCAGTCAAAGACCTCATCTGTCCTTTCTCACTATTCTCCCATAAAATAAAAAAAGTATTTGTTGTTCGAATCAAACAATGGATTAAAAATGTCCTGAGAACACTAATAAGGGGAAGGAGCCTTAGAAGCAGACTGTCACACATAACCATGAGCAAACTGTGTGTAGTTTCATAGGAAACAAAACTAAAAGGAGTGTTGGGTGTTATGTGTAAGAGTAGCACTTAGTTAGACTTAGCTTATCTAATCTATTTAAAAACAACAAAAAAACAACCCACCTGGACTATTGGAATGATAACAATTTTGGCTTACTGCTGATACATCTACTCATCTGTTCAATTACACTTGAATTTTTCTTTTCTAGCCCCTAAACCACCACTTTTGGAGCCTAAAACTTCTCAGACTGTTGAACAACCAAAAGCAACACTAGGTAATAGAAGTTTCTGAAGCTGTTGGTCACTCTTCTTCACAGTCCAAACCAGTTTGTACTTTATACATAGTTTGTACATAGCTTTTACTATATTTAATCCCTTGATCTGAGAGAGGAAAAAAGTTAGGAGAAAAGCATTCAGAAATACATTTTTCTAAACTTGGGAGAAAAAGAAACTTGGTTTTTTTTCCATACAGTTTTACTAGTTCTATAGTAGTACAGTGAAATTTTGGGGATCAGAATTGTCTTCCATTTTGTTGTGTTACCAACACACTTTACCCTTGGAAAATCATCAGAAACCCATACAATTGAAAAGCCAAGCGCAAGGTTAGTATTGTGGTCATTAATCCTAGAACTCTTAATGAAAGATTCCTGTGGCATTAGGTGGATGTATTAATTCTACTGGGTTTTTTATTAAATTCTTCTGAATGTCACTTTGGCTTGAAAAACACTGCACAGTTACTTCATATGACTTACTCTACTCTGTTCTTTCTCTAAATGTCATATACTTTTCCACTGTGTCTATTGCTATGAAACTTTTTATTGGAAAGCAGTCTCATAGCACTATTTTATAAAAATGAAAAAAATAACTGACTATACTACCTGAAACTCACCTTAAGCTTTATCTAATGTCAGATTAATAGTCATATTTAGCTAATTACAGTTTCAGTCCATGCATGTTCAAGCAAAAAACGTTTCTAGGACTGGTTGCTTTTAATCTTTACCATTTAGATGACACTACTTCTATTTTATTAACAGAATTTAGTGACTACAGTTGTGAAGCAATTCCCTTTTTAATTATTGATTCCATATTTTTCCAGCTCCCTACCAGTAATTTCTTTACAGTGTTGAAAATTGAGGATATTTTAGCATATTTTATCTGTACGTCTTTTGATGGCTTAAAATTGACCTGAAGTTTAAAATAATAAACAGCGTTATTATTTTACCTCTTACGTACCATGCAAAAGTGAACTTACTAACTTAATGAGAGGAACTTTTTTATGTGATTGTAAGCTACAATTACATATTTTAAATTTAATTACTGACTTCTACAGTAAAAAACAAACAGGTTTTGCTGGGGTAGCAAAGTTTTAGGAAGATTTTTGAGACGCCTTCTTAGCAAATCTGATTTAGCCATTTGCTTTTGTTCCCAGTAGCCATTCATTACTTCATTTCAGGCTTGAAGAATATGATTTTTCTGTGATACAGTGGAAAGGATAATCTTATAATCCAGTATATTTCTTTCAGCTCCTAAAGAAGCAAAAGTCACACCTTCTGCATCTAAACCTAGACCATCTGCCAGACCCAAAAAGCCACGAACTAAACCTGGTAACTAACTTCCATAGCAAACATTTGTTAATAATGTATCAATTAAGTAATATATTTCCGTTTAAATTTATTCTGTGTGAAGCTCAGCACTTAATCATCAGAAGGATGGTTACTGAGGGGAGCTGTGCTCTTTAAGGAATGTTATTTTTGTATTGAACCAAAAAAAATTGAAGCAAAGCAAGAAAACTTTTAACTTTTATATCCCAAATTACCAGTTTGCATGGCCTGGCATTGAAACAATTTTCTTTCCTGCTTTTCATGTCAAAATATCAAGTTTTCCTACTTAGTCAAACACAGGGTCCAGAAAATGCAATTCCTCCTGCTTGGCTGATGGTTATAGCATCTTACCTAGAACCATAGGATTTGTATTGATTCAGTGGCCATTAATGTGTAAGTAGACTTACCTGAAACTGGAAATAAGAGTGAAATTCTGCTCTGGATTTAAGTAAAGGCATATTTTATGAAGGCAAATGAAATTGCACATTCACACTGCAGTTGAACTTGGTCTATGATGTATGTCAGAGAATAAAAAGCATCTGGCATTTTCTGGACCTGAAGAATAAGTGAATACAGTTACAAAAATATTACTAGTGTTACATGGTTTATAATGAAGTTAGAAAGCTTAAAATTGTGTAATTGTATGTTGTAAGAATATATTATTTAATCCTGGAAATGATCAGGCAATATTATTAAATTCTTTCCAGATTCTCTGTGAATTAATTTTTTGCTCATAAAAAGAATTACGCTCTTCACACCAAATAGTTCTTTGTGAAGCTTATTAACTGAATGGTACTTATGACTTGGAACCGTCTCAAAATAGTGTGCATAATTAGTTTGTCATGGTTATTACAGCTCCTGCAGCATTTTTAATCTAGGAAATCCAGTATTATATTACTAGAATAATTACATTTGTCTCTGCTGTAGATGCCTGTGTCTGAATATAGACCTGAGTCCTGAATGTTTTGTTTTGTTTTGTTCTGTTTTGTTCTGTTTTGTTTTGTTTTGCTTTGCTTTGTTTTGTTTGAAATGGCAGATTTAAACCCAACTCATTTGGAAACTGTTTCATAAAATTCTTTTACACCCTTGGACTGCCGATATCAACACTGTATATTGATGTTTCCACACTGAATGCCTATATAACAAGCTTCTATATAACTACAAAGACAGCAGCATGATTCTGTTTTTGTACTCATGCCTCTTGTTTGTCCTTTCCCTGTCAGTCGTTTTACTGACTGATCAGATTGAATCCTAAGAAACACTTTTAAATCATAATTAAGCTTCTAATGATCTTCCTGTAAGCAGGTATTTGCGAATTTGGCATTTGTTCTGATGGAACAAGTGAAGATTATTTATTTATTTATTTATTTATTAGAAATTATTATTTGAGGTATAAAATATGCAATGCATGGGGACAACCTTTTGAATAGGTGGCAAAAATCTCTGTATTCCATCGTCACTTGGGAGTTCAACTTAAATTAGAAACTTGTGTCATGATGGTGATTGTCACCTTTCCTTAACAGTGAATCAAAATAACTGAATTTATACTTGATCACTGACTTATTAATGACCCACTTTGGGTCAAACAGAATTCCTGAAAGTTAATTTTGGCTCTCATTGTTAATAAAATTTTTTGTGCTCTTTCTGGTGAAGTATTTGTCTTTTTGCAGTGGAGCAAAAACATTCTTAAAAAAAACCCAAACATAAAAAAATTTTCAGGTCTTCCAACCAACTAACTGTACATTCTAGGTGAAAGTCTGCAGTTTCATTCTTTTTCTTCAGATTTGGGTAATTGAATCTGTTGTCTGCATGGAAAAAAAAAGTGGCCAATGTGATCACACCCAACCATTGAGCTCACTTGTGCTCTTGTTAACATTAATCTCTCTATCTAAACACGCCAAGTTCTCTGTTTTTCAGGAAAAGAAATTATAATGAATTTTCCACCGTGCATCCAACTGCACTAAAACATTTTATTTCCAGAAAATTGCAAGAATAGCTCTTTATAATGAACCCCTGTTGGGTCCCTGTGCATGCATTATAAATTTGCACTCTCTTGTGCTTCTAGTACAAAATGCTGGTTCTTCATAGGTGTCCATGCATTTCCGCTTGTGTGATATGAGACTTTTGCAAGAGAACTTCAGAACAGTTTTAATAACAAATAAGCAAAACTTACCTGTTGTGGAGAAAGATCTCAGCTGCCTACTGTTTGTAAATTTCTATAGTCTCAATACAGTACTGAAGTTAAGATATCATAATATTAGATAGATTGGTGCCTACATGTAGTTGTTCCTTGTACAGTCTTCTCAGCCTTACCAGGACTATGAGGGTCCTGGAAGGACTTCAAAATGTACATCTTCTGAAGAATAGTCATACCAGAGAACCGTGCCTTCTCAGCCTGTGAAAACTCTGCTTGATAACTTGGTGCATGTCTTTCTTAATATTATCTTGACTATTTAATGATTGTAGATGTATTTAAGAATGAAAATGGACTCCAGTTGTAAAGTCACGCAAATACTAAACAATTCTGCCAACTTTGTCTTCCAAGTTCTTTATATTTTTCAGAGTCTTTGGAGTTCTTTGCTTTCAAACCTAATTAATTACTCTGGATAGATATGGAAGCTTTTAAACTTGATTTTTTAATGTGCTGTAGGATGAGATAATGTACTGGGATCTTCAGCCTTACTTTCTGTCACTTTGCAATTATTTACACCCGCAATGTTTCACATCTGACATGTATCACTGTGGAAGAAACTCAGGAGAATTAATAGAAAGATTTACCAAAGAAAAGGATTTATCTGGAACTGGTTTGTTTTTGTTTTTTTTTCAGTGGTCTACAGCCATAAAGAAAAAAAAAATTGTCAGGAAAACAGGCAGATGAAGGCTCAGAGAGCTCCTCTGCCAACAGTGTTCCTGTAGCACGGATGCGCCTTTTATTTTCAAAGAGTAGCAAAAGCTGCACACAGTAGTTAATGTTGCTTAAGAACATTCAGTGGATTTATTACTTACTCAGTGTTTCCATTTGAATGTGGGGAGGAGACAGATTTTAGTTGGGAAACAAGAGCAGTTGAGCCATACCAGCAGTTGAGAAATAGACACAGATGCACCCGTATTTCTCTCAAGAAAACTCTCTTTATTCCTGCAGCAACCATTCCGGTGTCAGTCACTACTAGGAGCCCCCACACATATGAACATCCAAAGACTGCGGAGGGTAATGATTATGAGTCATCTTTAGCCATTCTTCTTTTCATTGCTCTGATAATATGTGCAGTTGAAAACACCATTTCCCTCACACTTCTTGCTTATTCATATTTAGTCCAAACTCAATAAATGAAAATATAGCCTTAGTGCTTTATTATTTCTCCATGTTTCTGGTGTGGAGAAATAGTCTTCTGAAAGAGAGGATATCACTTCAAAGGTGACTGATTAGAAGGTTCAATTACATTAGAAGAAGAAAGAGTAAGAATTATTGCAATAATAAAGATTTTATTAAATATAAAAATAATATACTTAATCTAAAAATCACGTTTAAAGCTACTAACTGCTGACCAATTTCTGCAGCAGAGGGAATTCTTTGTTGTCCGTAACCAAACATTGCTTGATCATTTCTGAAATTTATGGAAAATATTGCATCTTTTCAGTTAATCCATGGAAACTTGTGTTCAATTTAAGAAAAAAAAAAAAAAAAAAAAAAAAGTAATTCTAGTTTTAGTGAGGAGAAAGTTTATATAAAGTAATACATGATAGTTACCTTTTTTGGCATGGGAGTGTATATTTAGTGATGTGTTTAATCAATATGTTTTTAATGTAGACTAAGAATAAAGGTGTCCTTTGCAGTGAGCCTTATTATATCTAATTCAAAGGAAGATTTGAGTCATTGTTTGAATTTACTCTGCAGATTGTATTCTAGGAAGCACTTTAAGATACTTTCAGAGATGTAGCTTTGCTCTTTAAAACCTGAATGAAGCCAAGTCCATATATAATACTTTACTGGATGAGGATAGCTTTAAGTCTGTGCTTAAATTATTTGATTAAATAGAATAAATTTATTTTGGTTAAGTAGCAACAAATCACTTAGATTTACTGTTTCCACCTGCAAGAAGTTCTGCTTCATAAAGTACTCTCAAAACTATTCTAATGACCTTGGTTTGCCAAGGTCAACATTGGATAACAGTGTTTCCTTAGCATTGTTTCTTAGCTTTCTTTTCTTTGTCTTTTGGCTAAACTCTTAGAAGCCAATTCTACTGAAGAACATCCAGTTCTTTGATTATCTTTCTTCAAAGCCTCTGTCTGCTTGTTTTGCCCATATCCAATAATATTTCATTCATTAAACCCATAGCACCATTTTTGTTCTGTGCTTATTCATTGATACAAAATCAAGGTCATTTCCTGGACTTCATTTCTTCATTGCTGAATGTGAATGTGATTCTTCTATGGGACACCACTTACCTTCAGCTTAAATACTGGTTTTTACAAAACAAGTTTTTCTAGTATCCAAAATCACAATGCACACATTTGAAGCCCAAATCACTGCTAAGACCGAAACACCTCAAGCTAAATCTGATATGCACTTCTTTTGAAATTGTGTGCTTTGAGGCTTCCTATTAGTGCAGAAAGTAAAAAAGATAAAAACTTCCACTTTTTTTTTTTCCCTCTGGAAGAGGTGGGAAGGAAGCCGTTCATTATTTTGGGATAATGTTTATACAAAGAGAAACTAAATTGCTTCAGAAAACAATTTGCAGACCTGACACTGAATTTAATTTTATTCTGAATATCTGAAGGTTTTTTTTCTTTTTAAGAACTCATTGATTTTTCAACAGCATCCTGAAAATAGAAATTAGTATTTTATGGAAAAAGATTTTGAATTTGAATTCGGAAGGTAGTTGATGAGCTTGAATAATATCAAAGTCAGTGCAAACCAGGGATATGTATTGAGCACATTAGAAAGATTAATAACTTGTTTAAGTTTTCTATATGGTATCCAGCCATTGTTGACAGAAAGAAGTTAATACTGGTTGTTTTGCCTTTTTTTCTCATTTGCAGCAATATTAATACTAGCAGCTATTAATTGCAGCTATGTTAATAGAATTGTAAGAAATACTCTAGTATCAAAAGCATCAATTGCAAACAAAGTTTTCTAGTTTTATTTATTGTAAATCCCATTTTTAAAGTAGATAGATGTATAAGAGAGTTTGGGAGATAACTGAGTATAGGTTATAGAAAAGTTCCTCTATTTAGGTGAATATATCTGTATGTTATTTGTTACTTTAGTTGTTACTGCCTTGAGAGGGGAGAATTTATCAATTAATCTTATTTTAATATATTTTCTGCACCACCAGGAAATTTTTATAGATTCTCTCATTTCATAATTTAGGGTTGTGATTTTTTTTTTCCCTCCTCATAGACTATGCCAAAAAAAGGAAAAAAAAAAAAAACAACCATTTTGGTATATCAAGAGTTCCTTGTTGTCTCGAAGTTATCCCAGGTTATGGGATTTTACTTATTTCTGTTCATGTATTTTTGCCTCCATTACCATCACATTTGTGCAATTACATTTTTCTTACTGAACTTGTATTATTAGCAAGTTTAATTGTCCATGGTTTTAAAAAGTAAAAATTATTTTGAAGATCCACATTACTGTGGAGTAGTATTAGCATCTGCTTTTATACTTAACAGTGGAGTAATTTTAAGGTTTTTTTAAGTGCATTCCATACTTACCTTGTCACACTGTTTCTGTTGCAGTCTTGGAAGCTATTACACTTAGAGTTGAACCACCAAGGTCAACGATAGGTAATAATATTTCCTTGGCAACATGTCATGTTTGGTTTTTTCATCACAGAAAGCGCCACTGAAGTTAATCACCTTATACCTTAGGATTGTTTCATTAAACTTAATTTTTCTTCTAGGTAATTCTCTTGCTTGGCATTCAAGACAGTTGGGCATATTGCTCTTTTCACGCTTGGAATGTCCTTTTTTTTAAGAAAACAGTGCTGGCAGCTCTGAATCACCTTTCTTATTATGCTTGTCTGTGCTTGTCCCAGCTTTTTATTTTAAAAAGTAAAACCTGAGCTTCAAAAATGGCTAAAATTTCACTCTCTTGCTTTTATCGTTGTAAATACACAGGGTGTTACCTGACTTTCTTTCTTACTTCCTATAAAGACACTTTTTTCTCTGTTACAGGTCTGAGCTTTCCTGTGTTTGTGTGTTCAACTTGATATCAGCCATTAATCACTGTGCAATTTAACCGACTTATTATTCACATTTTCTTTTCCAGCCCCAAAGGAGACTCCACGTATTCCTTCTAAACATAAAACTTCACCTAAACCTCATATCCCACAAGCCAAAGATGGTAAACTGCTTTGTGTGATTATTTCTAATACAGTTTATATTGGATTTAAAAATATTTCTGAGCAGCTGTTCAGTTATCTGAGCCAGTTAAAACATAGTGGGGTTCTGTTCTGCTGTGTGTTCAATTATTTATTTGCAGTTTTCAGGAGCAGTAACATCCACTAGGTGTTTCTCATCATGCAAAAGAATCTCTGCTACTTCATGGCAGCAGGATGAGAATATTGCTATTAAACTCAGATTACAGTGGTAACTAAAGCAAACACCTAGCAATTAAAGTATGCATGATGGCTAATTAGATGGTACAATTCTTTCCCACATTGCTTTGCATTGTTAGAATAAATAAGTTTCCCTTTTAAGTCAGGATTATTTCATTTTATTTCATTTTTTCCGTATGAATGAGTAAATTACGCAGTGCATAGTTACTATTTGTTTATAAATATTAATATTTATTAACATTAATGGTCATATATGCTGTATTTGAAAATACTGGATTTTTATACTATGTCATTAAACATGAGTGCAGTTGAATTCAGTGGTAGGCAGCAAAAAATTACTGTCTGTCCTTTGCTGTCCAGTTGGTAATATCAACAGAAAATTACAAGGATACGAAATATCAGAATATGTTATCTTTTGGTAAATGTGAATATTTTCATTATAATTGCTTTACTGAAGATCTTGAAACTGTGGGCATGAAGCAATACTTTTGAAAGCCGATGTTATCTATTAAATATTATTTCCTTGTGTAGAAAACAATCAAAATAATTGTTCTCTCATAATTTTTTAACCATGGCAGCTGGTTGTAAAACATTGTTTCCAAACTATAACTTAAAATGGAACTTCTCATAAACTCAGTTTTTACTTTTGTGGCCATTTTTCATTATTATGGTAGTCTGGCCTTCTCAAAAATTGGTTGATGCACAAGTTTTACAGGTTTGTACTGTTCTCTGTTAAAAAAAATAAAAACAATACTGCTTCCTCAAGAATCTGTAACATACAGAACTTTTTAGAGCATCATCCACTTATCTTGTGATTGTCTTAAAAGATCCAGAGAATTTTTATTATTATTATTGTCACCCATACAGAAGAACTGACACAGCGATACCGTTTCTATTATGCCTCTATTTCTAATGTGGGAAATGCAAGAAAATAGTATCAACTTCACATCCTTATGCCCTTTAAACACCCAGCTTTATTTTAGATCTATACCAGTTCAGAGCTGAAGTATATGATCATGCAATGCAATACAATCTAATACTCTTTAATAATATAGCATCCAGAAAACAAGCAAGTGGTCTCTGATTCCAGTTGTATATGTAAACTGCATTTGAAATACACTACAAAGGAAAGAGATTTGTGTCCCTGAAAAGCCATTTTCTGCATAAGGGAGTGATTTGTATTTGGATATCTCATTGAAGCTCATGGCAGAACTAAGCTCACATTAAGTTTCAGCTTACACTGCTTTCTCAGAGATTTCATTTAATGTAAAAGTTTTTATATGAGGCAGTACGCATAGCTTATAATTCAAAATGCAGTTACCAGACAAGTAATACTAATTGTAAGTTAGTATTCTCGTCAATTTTTATAATAACTTTTATATTTTGTTTCTGATGCAGTCCCAGAATCTATAACACTTAGAACTGATCGACTCAAACCAACAATAGGTAACATTTTTACCTACAGGGACCATCACATTTAGCTTTTTTCTCAGTAAACACCAAGCTTCACAAGTGCATCTTCATTGTACTCTACTGTCATAATTTTTCACTATTAAATTTAGTCCTTCTTTACATTTTTGTGATTTTACACTAACAATTCATAATCATCTTGTTTGGTTTTCTCACACAGATGTGTTCTGTAAACTGGATGGAAGCACCACAACCTACCTTTGACTACTTTTTTCTGTTTCCGTCATGTGCTTCTTCATGTTTTATACTAGTCCATCCATAGTGGCCTTGCTTTATGTTGTCCAGTTACAGAGGTTCTCCATCAGCACTATTTCTTTGTGTACCAGACATTCATATGTGTCCATTACTCATACAAGCTTTTTGTGTTTCCAGAGAGTCCTAAAGGCATGTGTTCTTTTTTAACATTATGCCTTCTGTCAGTCTCAGTTCTTGAAAGATTTTAATAATTGCATTATTTTTTCTTTATTTCAGTTCCAAAAGAAACACAGCAGGTTCCCTCTAAACCTAGAACATCACCAAGCTCAGAGGTGCCGCAAACCAAACCTGGTAAGTACATTGTTTCTTTTTCTTATCATACTGATATGTGTGTCTTATAAATTCCACTGTGATGAGTGGAACTTCAGATTTGTATGAATCCCTTGGGCATACATGTTGGAGCATTCCTTGAAGGATAAAATCCAGTATCACTTGTTGTGACATGTGGAATTTATAAGCAACCTGGTAAGTTCAAAATCTCTATTTTCAGTTCTTTTTTAACATTTTAAATCACTGCAACAGTGTGTGTTTTCTGTGCAGCTGTCAGTGAAAATAGATCTTTTCTGTGTGAGTTTGCTTGGGTTTTGAAAAAGCAAAGGTGAAAAGGAAGGGTGTCGTTGCAAAGAAGAAGGGGATTTTCCTGTATTTCTCAAATGTGTACTTGTTTTTCTCTCCCAATCACAATCATTCATTTATACTTTTCAGTTCACTTTTGCACAGCCCTTATGTTGTTCAGAGATTTAAGGATGTGTAATACTTTCTATAATGTGTGCTCAGCTTGGTATAGAGCAATATACAAGCCTGGGCTAATTAAGGATGGAGGAAGAAAGTTATACAACTCACAGTAGCAATTGCATGAGGCACTGTAGTGGGTTGACCCTGTCCAGCAGCTAAGCACCCACTAGCCACTTGCTCACTCCACCCTGCAGTGGCTTGGGGGAGAAAATCAGAAGAGCAAAAGAGAGAAAAACATCATAGGTCAAGATAAAGACAGTTTAACAAGTGAAGGATAAAAAGAGGGGAAAAAAACAAGTGGTACGAAGGCAACCGCTCACCACATCCCACTAGCAGACCTATGCTAGTCTAGGAGCAATAGGTCCTTTGGAAGACTACCCCTGAGTTTTGTTGCTCAGCATGATATTATATGAGGTGGAATATCCCTTTGGTCAGTTTGGTTTAGTTGTCCTGGCTGTGTCCCCTCATAGCATCTTTCCCACTCCCAGCCTACTTGTTTGGGGGCAGAGTGAAAAACATAGTCCTTAATGCTGTAACAAACACTATCCAGCAATAGCTAAAACATTGGTGTGTTATCAACCCTGTTTCGATTGTGAATCTAAAACAGTACCACAGGGGCTGCTGTGAAGGAGCTAAAATCCATCCCAGCTAGACTCAGTACGGGTATCCAAGGTATATGCAGTATTAGATGGTGTTGCTGGAGAAATGGGCAGAAAGATGACATCTAAGGTTTCTTTTCCCCCCAGTAAGACTGTGCCTATTGTTTGAATCAAAACCTTTAAATAAGTCAGGAAAGTGTATAAAGTTAAAGGTGAAAAACCACCCTCAATTTATTTGTGGCTTGTTACAAAAGCTTCAGATTTATATTTGGATTCTGTTCTGTATTAGAGCTATTGCCTTGAACTGGAGGCAATTCTGAATGGCTTAAAACTCTGACAAATATTGAGTTTCAAGGAGGAGTGATTATCTGTCATTACAGATGGTACATTTGTACCATCCCAGCTGTAGGGATGGTATGATCATTGTGGAAGTAGTGATTTTAATGTTTTGATTGTTCTTGGTAATACTTCTTTTTGTTTTTTGTCACACTAATGCAGTTCTGGAATCAGTTACATTTAGAACTGAGAAACTAAAGTCAACATTAGGTAAAGATACTTACTTAAATAGTCATGTTCTCTTTCCTCTTCAACACAAATCATTAAGAGTAGACCTGCAAAAATTTTTCACCTTTTTTTTTTTTTTTGTATGTGGCTTAATAATTTAACAGTCAAGATTCTCTGTATCTTTTCTTATTTTCTAAGAACAATTGAGGAGGATCCTTGTGCCTTTCAAGTTGTTATGCACATAACATAGGGAAATTTCTTTCAATATTTAATAATAAGAGGCAGAGGGCAGATCAGAACAGAATCCTAACATATTCTCAGTCATAGTGTAGAGGTGGCACTGTTCTAGTTAGTCATATGGTTTGGGTGAGCAGAGATGCATGCTGCAAGTTTTCTTTCTCTGCTTCCCTTCCACTTTTACTAAATTAAATTCAGTCCTTCACAGAGGTCTGAAACAATAATTCTGTTTCACTCAAACTTCAATTCCACTGTCAGAACAGAATCACTTCAGTGATCTTTGGGTCATAGGATTCCTTGAGGCAGATCCATTTGACTGAAGAGTTTTTATCATTTAAATCTGGTACTGCAAATCATTCCAGTACAACCTCCCATTACAGAGCAGTGATGTCTTTGTATTTGAAGATACTTATTTTGTTTTCTTCTTCTTTTCTTTTTTAAGTCCTATTCTTAAATAGAACCAGTAATTCTGTTGCATGCTTAGTTGATGATGTCACAGATTATTTCTTTTCTCTGTAGCCTGATTTTGTACAAAAGCACCTCTTTTTAATCACTTCCACAGAATATATTTGCTTAAAATCTTTGCTCCATTTTTGTTGACTGTTACGAGTGGTAGTGGACACTGATACCTTGGAAAGGTTTAGTACAGTGTAACCCTATTTCTCTCTTTCAGCTCCTAAAGATACACGTCATGGGCCTTCCAGACCTAAAACATCACCCAGTCCACGTGTTCCTCCAACTAGAGCAAGTAAGTTTGTCGATATTTTACCCTGTAGTGCATGGAAGTTTTATCAGTTTGAAAACTGTAAATATTGATGAGTTCTCTGGAGGTACACAGATACTTATTGAATAGGCTGTGTTTTACTGTTGTAATACAGTTTTGCTGTATAGCTGTCATGGAACAAGATAATCAGCTAGATATTTATACATGTCAATAACTTGTATAATGGTAGGGATGTGGGGGTTAATACTCATCTTGAACCGTTGCACATAGGAAAATCTGTGTCTTAATTTCCATAGAATGTGATAGAGGTATTTGTATTTTCTAATTACTCATTTACAAGTGTAAAATTACAGTACTTTCCTGTTCCCAAAACTTTGGAAATAGTTCTGTCAATTTGAAAATTAGTGGTAAATTTCCACATTTCTTCTGCTTTGACTGCTTTGCTGGAGAGATTTTTTTTAATGCAATGTTGATTTAAATGAGCAGCAGATTTTTGGAATATGAAACACTTGAGAAGCACAACTAGGGGAACTGTTAGAACTAGTGCAATTTACTCTGTATAAAGCTCTGTTTGATAGAGCTGAGAGTAGTGGAAAAATTAATCCAACACTGCAGTGTAACAGTCACTTTGTCTTTAGTCTCTGCGCTAACATAGTATTGATTGCATTGACAGATCTCTGTGATTAGTTTCAAATGGAAGAAATACTTCCTAAAAAATTTATTTTCAGAAAATGAATCTCCTGTCAGGAAAATCAAAAGACTTGTGTTGAATCATCATCCTCAGTATCGTGTTCAAAATTTTCCTCATCTTCATAGGTCCAAAAGAAAGTCGTCGAGTCTCCTCCAAGCCCAGAGCATCACCAAGTCCAGCTGTACCATACACAAAACCTGGTAAATACACTGTTGTTTTGTTGTGCTTGAATATTCAGGGTTTCTTTTGGCTTGTTTTTCCTCAGTGAATCAAGTGTTGATTAACGTATTTTCATATTACAAACAAATAGATTTTCTAATGATCATTAAATACGTGTTTAAAGGAAGATAGAGCTGATTTGGATTTTTAATGGCTGAGTTTTGATCAGTTATACATGTATACATGCTTTTCAGCCACATGAGAGCTGTCACTGGTGAATAATCTGCGTGGCAGGGTAGACAACATACAAACATTATAAGAATGTTCTTGGAAGAAATTGCATCTCTTCTGTGCCTATCAAAAGATGCTTAGAGGGAAACATATTTGAGGGCCTTTGTGTATAACTAAATATCTGTAACTCAAACTACTCATGTTTGTGTGCCCTAGTAATGGAATTTGACCCTTAAAATACACTTAGTAGGGATTTACATACTAGTGAACTGCCAAACCTCTAACTCCTGATGATTCTGAAAACATCAGTTGAGCCTTCCTTTTGAGTGAGTGTAATTCCACCAGTAAATTTCACCAATAAATATTTTTTTAAAAAAATTAACATATTTAAATAAGTGTTTCAATTTGAAAATAAATCGGCATATAAAAGGGCATATTTTTACCGTTTTGCTTGTACAGATCACTAATTCTGTGTATGTTCTTGTTTTTATGAAGTTTTAGCACCTACTGCATTTACAGTAGAACAACCAAAGACAGCAACAGGTAAAGATGTTACCTTGGGCTGGTCATTATTATTTTTTCCCTGCTGTTCCTTGGACCAATGATTATATATCATCAGTCTGGTTTTCACATTTCATCTGTTTGTGGTTTTTATTTTTCTTTTTTACTTATTAAACTAAATTATACTCTTTTCCAGCTATTGAAAGATTCCTAGCTGTTTTCTAGTCTTCACAAAAAATTTCTTTTACTCACACATATTATAGTTCCTTTCACACTTCTAGGAGACAAGCATGCCATGGGTATTGCAGTTATGGGCTCTGAAATACAGATGGAAACACCTCCACTATAGTTGTCTGTGTTCTTTCAGTTTTTGTTGCTTGACTCCAGATTTTGCTTACTTCATCAATTTTCCATCCATGTTTGCATTCATGATTTTCTTTTCTCTTTAAATTTCCATATGCATCTGACACTCAGTTTTTCAGTCTCTCATGTAAGGATCCTGTTTTTCTTTGAAAGCATGAGGCATGTAATGCCTTTACAATAAAGCTGTCTAATTTCTGAAGAGTATAAACCCTTAAAACAGGCCTTTTCTTTCAGCTCCTAAAGAACCACAACATACTCCCTTTAAACCTAAAGCAGCTCCCGTTCCAGATGCTCCACACAGCAAGCATGGTAAATCACCTGGTCTTTTGTCAAGCTGCAGTTGATAACTGATCAACTGCTTTCAGGGTGGGCAGTGGGGGGAGTTGTCAATGGTACATTTGGTGTTCCCTGGAAGTCATTCTACTTTAAGCAAACCTCTGCAATGCTGCAGTTAAGGCATACCACTGATGGAAACTACAACAGTTCAGGATTTTTTTTCTTTATATTATGTAGGTATTACTGGAAGAAGAAACAGTAGTGACCTGTATGTTTAAATCATTGACAAAAAGTTATTCACAGCTTGTGTCTCAGCAATATGTTTCAGTTGTTTGCACCATATTTTTGAAGCTCTTATGAGAGAAGTCTCTTAAAGCTGTAGCAGTGCTTTTCCTTTATATACACATTTTTATCCAGAGTAGCCTGAGGATTCCCTTCAGTTGTGTTTCAGTTAGAAGACTCCCCATCGTAAGTCTGACTGGCATGTATAAAGATAATCAGTGGTTTCACTGAAGGGTTGTTATTGGTTTTTATGCATCTGGATATTAAAAACAAACAAAAAATTAACTGTTTCTAACCATAAATCTCTGAGTTTAAATGTCCATTGCTGTTTTAAAACATCTCTTTTCTGGTGCATATAGTATAGTGTTGAAGGGGTTTTTTTAAGGATGTGGGAGGGAAAGGGAGAGTCTCTTCATTATTCTGAGCATTTATTGACATTTTTTCCAACAGAAATCATTTCCAGCTTCCATGAACCACATACTACTATGATTCCTCATATTCCTGAAAGAACAAAGGCAACATTTGGTAATCATGTGTATTTCATAAATTACTCTATTTTTCATTCTTATTAGAGAATATATTCTTAGAGAGAGCTCATTACATGATATTAAAAACTAATAATGAAGTTTTTCTCTGCTTCTAGATACTTGCTTGCCCTTTGGTCTTCATAAGCGTAATAACGCATGAGCTCATTTACTGCTGAAGGTTCTTTTCCTCATCTTCTAGCCCTTCCAGTCAGGATGAGGCAATTCCTTCAGATGTTTTATATTTTCCAGTAAAAGGGGACTTTATTTAAGAGCAGGTAGTAATTCCTGTAGTTGCTGCATCTGAGGTACGGATTTGCCATCCTAAAATATTCTTCTACTTCGCTTTTCATGATACAATTTTACAGAAGAAAATGGAAAGAAAATGTTAAGGTATCAACTACAGCATAACGTACACCAAAACAGACCAGCTATGTGGCCCTCCAAATCAAATACTAGTTCTTAAAGCCCTCTACTCTGCTAACTTCTAGTCATCCATATTGGGAAAACTTGCTTAAATATATGAAATATTAGCTGAGAGTTCTTTCTTCTTGACTTAAATGTCAGATGTGGAGCAAATAAGGGTCAATGAATCCAAGCAGTGTTGGGCAGCATGAGTATTGCTTCAGCAATCTCTGTTAATAATCAGTTCTCTGTTCCCAGTTTCAGAGAGAGACATTGACTATGATTTTCTGAGAATGAAATGGCATCATTAATGAAGTATTAATAGCCATTTAATA
Source organism: Antrostomus carolinensis (assembly GCF_000700745.2). Taxonomy (NCBI): domain Eukaryota; kingdom Metazoa; phylum Chordata; class Aves; order Caprimulgiformes; family Caprimulgidae; genus Antrostomus; species Antrostomus carolinensis. Next base: position 22,901 of record NW_010301730.1, read on the forward strand.
GTCTGAACTATGGTTTTTTTTTCTTTTTGAGGAATAGGAGATGAAAAATGCTTTTCATCATGTTTCTATTTTAAGATATATTCCCCATATGTATTGATACTTATATTAGTATTCATTTGATATGTCTTTGTATAGCTTCATGAAGTTTATGTGCCCTGTCATACACATCTGAGGCTACCTGATGCAATATTCATATGTAGAACGGTTCTTCAGAGCAAGAGGGATGAAGAATGCACAGGCTAAGGCAGATATTTTGAGGACCTCTCACATTGGTGTGGATCACAGACTAACTAGTGCTAAGATAACCTTTTCCAGTAAATTATTCCTAGACAGCAAGAATGTTTAACTAAACAGTATGAAGAGAACAAGATTGAATAGTTCCCACATAAGAACAAACTTAATTTATAAATCAAGTCTGATCAGAAAGGTCCACTGAAAAATAGATCCCGTCCTCAGATACTCATGTATTGCAGACGTGAAAGATGTAGGCTACTACTGTCTATTTTTATCCCATTACTGTATCCTTTTTGTAACTATATTCTTCACTGCTTCATCCAAAGCTACAAATTTCTATATCATTTTGGGGAAGTCTTTTTTGTCTGTGGCCATTTAATTTGTATTCCTTTCTTTGCAGGAATTACAATTAATTGATTTTCAGCTCTACCCTTACATAATTTGCCTTATTACAGATCAGATTGTATTTATGTTCCCTGTGTGCTATGAAAGCAGTGTGTTTTTTCAATTATTGTTCCGGGTGCTGTTTGTTTTTATTTCAGCTCCAACTGAAAAACAGTTCATTCATACCAAACCAAAAACATCTGAAAAACCAAGAATGCCACACACCAAACCTGGTAATGGAGTCATTCTTTTAGTTTTGTGTGTTTTTGTTTAACCATTCTTTCCCTTAGCCTCAGGCTTTGTGCTTTTTAACAAAATCATTAATAGCTGGTTTAGTGCTGAAACAAATGCATTACACTTAAGTCAGTCAATCCAAAATATGCCAAAACTACAGTGAAAATAGTAGTAGAATTTGTAGTACAGCAGCAAAAAATGTTTTTCTTCCTTTCTATTGCATATAGCAAATGATAACTAAAATGTAGTAATGTGAGTGTTGGCAGATTTCAGTGGCTAGGTAGGCTGAGTTCTCTCTGATTGTGTCCTGGTAATGAGAGATGCTTCTCTGTGAGCACTTTTTTTTTTTAAAATAAAAAATCCATAAAGTGCAGCAGAACTCTTTTGCAATGTGTTTGTACAGTTGGCAACTGACATTGTGCACTTGACTGAAACAAAAGTAGTCTTAAAAATAGTTATGGGGGCCTGTGTCTCATTTTTTTTTTATAGAAGGAATGTATGGGAGAAGTTAATAGAAAGCTAATGATATCTGTCAGCAGTTGATTTTTAAGATATTCTGCTACTCTTTAGTTTGGGGCAGTTTGTAAGTGTTAGAAATAGTACAAATGCGACTTTCTTTCTATTACAGTTTAATATTCTAAGATTCTTCACATTTTCTCCTTAACAGCAATACATCAGACAACTCCACAACCAATTATTACAAAATCTACTACCACTGAGCATTCAAGGGCAACAATGGGTAAATAACTTTCCTTAAAGTTGATAGAGGTGCTTTTAATTTTTAATGGAAAAACTTCTATAGAATATGCTCTGGTGTGGTATTTTCTGTAACATCATTCCACTATTCTTCATTCTGCTGACACACATGCATGTTTCTGAATACAGATGAATCTCAGTTCTATCTTAAAAGTAAAGCAGAAATAACCTACAGCTCAAGTCTGGTCACAAGCCTGTATTTCTTAGACCTCCAACCAAATTCAGTGATATAATTTTTCTTTTAGAGCAAGAATTTTAGCCACTAACTCAGCTTACCCTACAGCACAGCGCTAGGACTTTTCTGTGTTTTGAACAGTCATTTTGTTTCAGGTTCCAGAAAGCCATGGAATTGTTATTGTCTTTTTTTTCAGGCATTTGAGGCATGCATTTTTTGTGGGCTAAATATGGCACTGGATCATGACTGCTGAAGAACACAATAATAATCTTTTTCCTTTTCTTTCAGCTCCAAAAGAAACACTGCTCATTCCTTCCAAACCCAAAACATCTGTTGGGCCAGAAGTACCACAGACTAAACCTGGTAATTTAAAGTTTATAACTTTAAAATGTTATTGTGGCGCTGCCTTAGTTATACTTTCTGCTGTCATTCAGCACTACAGTAATGTGACATGCAGGATATGTAGACAGAAATTAGTATAATTGTTCAGCACAGAGTATGTTGATAAATTATATCAAAGAGAATGCTGAATAATTGCATCAGTTTCCATGGAGAGCAGAAGTTAAGATGATTGGAGTTTTTAACATTTGTTTGTTGGATTGGTGGGTAGTAGCTATTAAAAATGTGAGGAATTAGGTTAATTTTAATAAAAAATAACTGCTGTAGCCAACTTCACTAATTTATTTTCTTTGAGGGGGATTTTATTACCCTAAATACATTTGCTTCAGTTTCTCAAGTACTTTTGAAACTCGGGTTACAGAATCTCAGTCTGAGATAGATGCTAACAATACAGGTACCTTCTTCCTATCTGTGATTTTTGCAGTAACTATAGTAGATTTAGGAATGGATGGTTATAATGAAGGAAGATGATACCTCAGATTTACCCTGGATGTGAACTATTTCCATAAAAATTACTAGGTAGGAAGGTAACAGGAGAAAAAAAATTGTTACAGGAGGAGTGACAACATAGTTATAAGAAAGCCCAGCTCCCAATCTTTCTTATTCTCCGATCTAACCTCCAAATGAATAATATTTTAATTTTAGGCAAATAGGTTAATGAATAGTTTTATCATTTCCCCCTGTTTTTTCCCTTAGACTTCTAGCCTTTTTTATATAGCCAAAAAGAATTTAAGCAGAGACCCTATTTATTCAAAAAACATATATATATGTGTGTGTATATA
>NW_010301731.1:0-24145 GCF_000700745.2 Antrostomus carolinensis
ATGGCACAGGGAAGGTCTTGCTGCACTGGTACCATAACCCCCAGGATTACAAGTGCTCTGAACGGTGTCCCAGTCTGCAAATGCACCCCCTGCCAGGTTCTCGGCTGCCTCCTCCACACCACCCACAGCAAGCCCACCCTCCCCAACACCAGTCCCACTTCTCTTTTCTTACAGACCCACTAACCCGCTCTTGGAAACACGTTCTGGGCACTCGAGCAGGTGCAGAGGGTCCGTGATGGGTTCATAGCCCAAAGCAATTTCAAGGCCTCGTGGAACCAGTACCAGCTTGTGGCACAAACACTCCTTACCTTCAAAAACATTACAATTACAAGCAGATGGGAGTTTTTCAAGGTGTAGAATTCATCCAAATAAATGACTTCTGATCTGTCCTTTCCTGACAAAGCCAATATTCCTCTCAGCTCTCCCTCCGTTCCATTTCTTACGGAAATAACTTTCCCCTTGGAAGGGACTCATGATGTGCTCAAATCGGGGCAAAAACTGGACCCGTGAGCAGCAGGGGAGGAGGAAGGGGCTGTCCTGTCCCACTCCTCTCCCCTCACCTTCTGTTGAGCCCTGAACTCTGCTCTTGACATGACCCAAAGTGCCCCTGCCTCACACCAGCCCTTGGCAACCTCCTGCTCCAGGTGCGTCCTCGGCAGCGCAGGCCGAGCCGCCAAGACCCCAAATTCAGGCTGCCCCCCTTGTAACAGTGTTGATTAGCCCAGGCTGCTTATTTTCCTCCCTTCCCGGTACCCTGCTTCAGAACCACCGCGTCTCCAGGCTCACATCCCTACGACAAACCCGAGGGCATCTCAGCCCCGCTTTGCTCCGGACAGCGGAGGAGGAGGGAGGTGGGATGGGGGGTGTGAGGGGGTCCCTGTCCCCTCCCCCGGTGCCGCTCCCCTTTCCCCGCTCGGCGGTGCCGGCTCGACTCTACGCCCGGCGCCGCTCAAAGCTTAGGCGAGGGGGACCTCTGCAGGTGTTTCGTAAGGGAAAATCCCTTTCTAAAGGGGGGAAAAAAGCTAAAAGGCGGAAGGGTTTTGTGAGCAAAACGCCCCGTAGCATCCCTTCTTCTGCCAGGTGAGCTGTCACTTCGTGTCCCGCTATCAGGTTTTCCCAGGACTTGTGACACTACTAATGACAGAAACTGTGTGAAGAAGCATATTGCCCTGACACGGCCCATACCAGAGGCTAAGGAAGCAGGATGCTACCCCAGTAATACAGGCTGAAGGGTGAAACCCGGCCCCTGGTTCCCAGTGATTTCAGAGAGGATTGCTGCTAAATACAAAGTGACACCAGTGCCACAGATCTTGGGGACAGGAAGGAAGGTCGAAGCCAGACACAGGGTTAGACAAGACCTGACTGCTCTGAGAAACAGTGGGGAAGCAGGGAAGCAACAGGCAGCTCTTCGTAGGTTATCCTGGATGTACATCATGCATGCTCTTCAGTCCCTGTCCCCCCCAGATTTATGTCGTGTTGAATTTCAGACAAAATAGAGACATGTCAAGTACAGGAGATCCAGTGCCTGGATGTTCCGAATCCCAGTGCCATGGGAAGTTTTTGCCCCAATTTCTGGGGTGGATTTGGAGCTCTCCAGCTTGTGCCCATGTCAGTTCTGTGGCTGCTCTGTCTTTGGCAGCGTACAGGAATTTGGGGAGCAATGACTGGCCCCGGCTGTCTTAAAGGTACAGGAACACTCCAGAGGAAAAAAAAAAAAAAAAATCAATGCCATTGCATGACCATCCCAGCCACAGAGCCAGGGACACAAGGACATCCCAGACTTTATCCCACTTCTCTGTAACCCATTCTAAAATGCAGCAAAGCACCCAAACTATCAGTGTTTGGTGTCAACTAAATCATCAGTGTCCTCCCTTCACCGGCCAGGTCTGCGCCCTGCTCTGAGCGTGGCAGAACTGCCACCATGAAGTGCTACATAGGTGCTGAGTGTGAAGCTGACGGACAGACACACTGTGCCTCGTTATTTTCTGCTCTCAGTTACTTGGGCATCAGTTACACCCTGAGATATTGGCCCTGCCTCTGAATTAAATTAATTCATTCAATTAATTAATACACACAAATTAATATTATAGACACTTCACTTCCAGTGAGGGAGTTTCAGAAAAACAACAATTTGAAGGAAAATATAATGATCTGCAGCACTTTTTTGTGAAAGTATTAAAGCCTTGACTGTAGGGGGTATCACAAGCCACATTCATTTATGCTCACCCTGGCAGCTCCCCCATGTGTCCTGTTTGCACATCCCCTTGCACAGGCACCCTCATCTGTGCCAGGGATGTTTGGTGGGGTGTTAGAGAAGCTGAAATCATAGAATTGCTTGGTTGGAAAAGACCTTTAAGATCATGGAGTCCAACCGTACCTGTCCACTACTAAACCATATCTCTGAGCACCTCATCTACCTGTCTTTTAAGCACCTCTCTAGGCAGCCCATTCCAGACTCTTCTCGGAGTACAGGGAAAGGCTACAGGGCAACAGACACAAGGAGTAATGGACACAAGTTGCAACAAGGAAAACTCAGACCAGACACTAGGAAAATAAATTTTCCACATGAAAGGTAGTCAAATACTGGACCAGGGATCAGACTTTGAGGTCACCAACCTTGGTGACATTCAAAGGTTGACTGACCTGAGCAAACTGATCTAGCAGCAGTGAGCCCTGCTCAGAGGGCTGGATCAGAGACTGACTTCCTGAGGTCATTTCCAACCTGAATTACACTATGATGCAATGACGACGCAAACAAACCTCTGGCTGCTGTGCCTGTATCCTCCTCACCCACCAGTGTTTTCCAGCACAACAAAATAAACTGGAGCAGCCAAGCAACTTCCAAGCCCATCAGCACAAGCAGCAACATAAAACCAGTGTACTACAGCCTGTGATCAGCTGCCATTTCTCATTTCTTAAAATCATATTATTTTATGATCCATTAATGCTTTTCCCAAATAGTCCCATTTGTTCTTCACCTAATTCTACTATAGCCCTGAATTGTTTGATACTATTAGATTTAATTTCTCTCACTTTCTTCTCTCTTTCTTTGCCCTGCAGGTCCTCTCGGTGGCCGTGACACCCATGGCAAGGTTGCAAAACATTTTCTGCCTTCATTCCTTGTGCCCTGCCCAACCCAGGGTGCAGAAACCATGGCCAAGAGGGGAGAGAATTTGCCCTATTTGGTTCATGAACATTTCAAGGGAAAGCAAAAAGATAGTTAGTGCTGCCAGATGTAAAGACACAGACAAGTTCATCCCAAAGTGAGAAGAAATAATAATTAACTGATAACTTTAGGCTGCCACCAGGCCACTCCATGTAACCAATGTCTGGAGTGAGATAGACTTGGCTCTGAAGCACCTTGCTTTGGAGTGGTAACCAGTCTCCCCCCTCAAAACCCTTTTGCAGTGTGTTTGGTGATAAGAAAGTTGAAGGAGTGGTGGAGAAGGACTCCCTGGAGCAAGCTTCCCTGCCCCTCCTGCCCCCATCCCCATTCTGCTGTGTGGCAGCCCTTGATTTTGGTGCCTTCTCTAGGTTCCCCGTTACAGCAGGGAGGATGAGGATTATTTTCCAGGGAAGAGGATGAAAAGAAGTGGTTGGACAGTAAAACTGTGGGTGAGGGAAATGGGGCAAGTATTCTGCTACCTGCAAACATGGCTGGAGCCTGTGTGCACAGCACAGGCTGTACCTTGCTCCTCTCCACTTTTGGCATCACCAAAGCAAGGCACGAGATCTCAGCGATGTTCCCTGAAAGGCACCCAGTGTCTTGGCAGAGTCTGATTTGAGGTCCTCTCGGTGGCCTTGGCTGGTCTTGAGAGCCCCCAGGACTCAGTCAGGGGGAGCCTCGCTGCTGCACAACAGGCAGGGTAAGCTCAGTGATGCCTTGCAGCACCTCGGGTACTCACCTCACCAGGACAGGACCAGGGGGTTCCGTGCAGTTTCCTACTGGGTGTGGGTCTGGCACACACTGGGCACGGAACACCATCCACAAGCTCTGGTAAATGATTGCCTAGATCTTTGGTTTTTCCAAGCCTAAGCTCTCACCCAAGGGAGGAATCTCCCTTCAGAGGGATAATGCCCAAGAAAATCCATTTCTGAAACAGCAATCCAGAAGGTGAATAGCTCATGGCAGCCCCAGAGGTGATGGAGGTCACTCCCTAGATCTCATATTCTCCGTTTGCAGCAGATTAAAAATCCAAAACTCTGACAGTCTGTTTTTGACAGAGTACTCCACAGGTCTGCTAATTGTTTTCCTACTAAAGCTTGCTTTTGGAAGTGGAATTGGATTTTAATTGGAATAGTTCTGAAAGTCTATCAGGGTCAAGAGGTGCAGCTTGCTAGCAGCAGAAAGGTGCAGAGGAATAGCTTGATGGGTATGTGCTAACTCTTCAGGTTACACAAAAATGTTGCAGTGAAATTATTTCTCACTTGCCTCTCATCCCTGCAGCACACACAGGATCTAAATATCCCTCCTCCCTGACTGGCAGCAAGAAAGAGAAGCAGCAGCACCTGTTGGCAGCAGAGGGGCTGCAACCAGGAAGGATGGGTGCTCACTGTCCCAGGGACCTTCTCATTTGGTTTTGGTAGAATAACCCTAAAATTAATCAGATCTAATTGATGGGAAGAGCAGAGAGTTTTGAAAAGCTGTGTCTTAATGAGAATGTTTATTCTCCTTTTTCTTAAAGCTAAGAAGCTGCTTGCCCTAACCAGGGCAGGTGGAGAAAGGTTTCTATGAGCAAGAGAGACAAAAATGTCTGTCAGGAGAGGATTAGCTGGAGCAGAGCCTGCCTCCAAGAAAGACAGAGGGCGAGGCGACCTTGCAAAGCCTGTCTGGGCTATTTTCTAGAGCTCTGGGAGGAAGACTGTAAAGCCAGTAGTGACAGAGGAGAGCTGCATTAAGAGAGGAAATTAATTTTACTGTAAAGCCTGCTGTTGCTTATGTAGAGATGAACAGTGGCTGCCTCTAGCCCTGAAATCCCCCAGCTGTCCCCATGCCCATCGAGCATGAGCAAGTCAAAGAGGCTATTTAATACCAGGAGGGGAGCGCTGCCCTTGCTCCGTAGCCTACTGGGAAGTGTAGTTCAGTGCCTGAATGGCCATTTCGGAGCAGCCTTTGCTCCCTTTGGTTTGCAGAGCCTGAGGCTTGGAGCAGGAAAGTTTTGGGGACAGGGCTGAGATGGTTCCTTGGGTCTATTTGCTGCTTGTGTCAGTTGACCATCCCTCTCTGGAGTGTGGGACCATGACATAGTCCCTCTTTTCTGTGGGGTCGGAGGGGAAGAGCTGTGGGATGCCCTTTCTGGCACGCTGATCTGCAGCCCCAACAGAGAAGGAAAAGCTTGGTAGCAAGGGGCTTGCTGAATCCCACCTCCAGGAAAAAGGAGTGTGGGCACAAGCAAACATGAGGCATGGCTGGAAATAAGGACTCAGTTGTGCCTGACTGCAAGCATATAATGAGAAATCATCCCAGATGGGGATGAGTGTCCAGGGCTGTTCCAAGCTTGTGCTTGTGTGCCCCACTGAGTCAGGGCCGGTGGTAGCGGATTTGGCTCAGCTTTCCCAAGGGAAAGGTTCACACCAACACATCATCCATGGAAACAAAAGTGAGGACAGTGCTTAAAACCCTGCATGCCAGGATGGTGAGGAGGACAGCAAGCAGTGGGCATCTGAAGTTCAAATACCTTAGAGATGCACAAAAAGCTGCAGGAGAAGAGGAGGGTAGGAAGAACTTGGCTAGTCTTTGACGGATGCTGGATATGACCATGTGTCTAACCTTGGAAAACCCAGAAAATCCCCAGCACCTGGCAAAAAAGAGATGGTTTTGCATATTCTGGAGTCTGGGGCACATCTTGAAGAACGTGAGACTGGCTGGGTTTGGAGGTGTTTCATCCCAAGTGGAAAATGTGAACTGTCTGCATTTCTTCCCATGGCTTTTTTTATTTCCACCGAGTTTTTTTCTTTCAGCATCCAGACTGCACCTCCCTATTTTCCTCCTCAAAATAATAATAGCCTCATTTGCTAAAGGCACTATTAGAGTATTAAGTGAAAATGAATTAAGTTTAATTCAATTGTTATTTTAGGAGCTTTGCCTCGTCGGGGTTTTGCAAAGCTTCATTCTTCCACTCGCTGGAGACCAGCTTTAACACGCCCCTGCTGAGTTGTTGCTGCAAGCCACAAACCCATCACACTGGGAGTTTTACTTAATGCTAAGGGTTGGATTTTATTTTGCTTAATGTCAGAGTCTGCCTGCCATGCTGCTGGAGGAGAGGGGAGAGCCAGAGACTGGTTAGCTCAAGTCTATCATACTCAGCTTAGAAATACAAGTGACTGTCTGGCTAGTGATTTCTTAGGCAAAACCCCAGCACTTACTTGCCCAGAAAGCACCATGTCACTGCTGCCCTGCTTCACAGAGGCTTCAGCTGCTCGTTCTCATCTGGATCTTCTCTGTCTGCTGCAATAAGCTTTGGACCACAAGGACATGAGAGTGGGGGCTGCCAGAGGTGCGAAGACCTGGAGAGGGATTAGTCTTCATCTATAGAGCATTCATCTCACCTATGCTCTGCTCTTTGAATTGACTTTAAATGCAATAGAATAGCCCCAGCAAGCAGCAGGGTCTGCCCTGGTCAGGAACCATTCCCCATTCCCAGGGAGGCATCAGCTCCACCCAAGCTAAGGAGAAACTTTGGAAGGGGGGAAAAGATGAGAGAAGGAGAGAAAGCAGTGACAGAGGGACCTGGGGACTACCTTGGGACTGATGGTCACGCCTTTGCTATGTGGGCAGGTGGGCTACTGGGTACCTTTAACCACATGGGGTTTGATACGACATTTGGAGAAAATTCACATCCCTGCACGGGACAGGGGAATGAGGGAGAACGTGACTTGGAGGGGTGAGAAGAAGAGGGGCTCAGACTCCCCCAAAGCCCAGAAAAAGGACATTTCAGATGAGCTGTCAGCTCCCACAGCTTGTACAGTTTGTAAGGGCCACCACGTCCCTCCTCCCTTCCCGCTCTGGTTCCTATAGCATAGAGGGAGAAGGGAGGACAAGACCCCAAAGATAAATGCCTACACACCGTGCCAGGACAGCTCGGAGTTGGCGGCAGTAAGCAGGAGGAAGGAGCACTGAGAGCAGGGCTCTCCCAGCCCCTAACCTTGCTGAGAACCAGCTCCCAGGATTTATGGAAGAAAAGCTTGGCAGTGACCTCTGATCCACTCCAGCACTGAGCGCGGACTCGGATGGCATTACAGCGTGATGTACGGCCAGCGGGTCTGCCGGGCAGTCTCTTGTGAGCGATGGCTTGCGATATTTCTGGAGTTTATACCTAGCTCTCCAGCTCGACGGGCTTTCTGGATATGATTTGTGCTGTATGTAGCTCTATAAATATTGAGCTCAGAGCATTATATACGGTGACAGCCCTACAGCACTCCCGGTGATATATCCCTGCATTTACGGTTGTAGGCGAATAATTTTAGTTTGAGTGGTGTGGCAATGAGAACACGGAGGAAGTAAAATAAAAGGGTAATTCAAGCCCAAGTGAACGGCAGGGAGCGTGCATGAGGCTCGGCTGATCATTCAAAGCCTCTCCCACCAAATCACTCAGGGAACTGATGGCCGGAGTAATTTCCTGAATCAGTTACCTTATCCCTGTGTGCTGCTGTCTACAAAATAAAGACTTGGCACCAAGTTCCCCCTTCCCAGGGTTTTGCTGAGAGGAGAAGCTGCAATAGGGCAGGGAGGTAGTGGGGGACAAGGCTGGCACTCTGAGGACCCTCAGACCCTCCCTGCCAGAGCATCCCTCAGGTTGGAGCATAGGGAGAACCTAGGCTGCTACCATCAGCCTCTCACCTCCCAGTTCCCTGGAAAGCTGTGGCAATACTGGCGCTGGGAAACCATCATGACAACCAGCTTGCAGATGACCATGTAGGTGTGGGGACAAGGGCTTTTTCCTGCTATAAATGTGGAGATTGCTTAACCCACTCAGGATTGCTGCAGTCCAGATGTTGCTTCCTCACTCGTAAATCCCACAGCATTCCCTCCCTCCAGCCAGATGGGCAAAGGGGGGTTAGATCCATGCAGCCACTTATCCTATTCAGGCAGACATCATCAAGGCCTTGGGACAAACTCCTGAGCAGGATGCTGGAATGACCAAACACCCATCTCCAGGGAAAAATTGAGGCCAGGTTTCGTGCTGTGTCCCGTTCTCTGCAGTGCTTCAAGATGTCCAAGTGCTTACGTCCACACAGGGCTGGCCCAGGCTTACAGGTTCAGAGATTCTACTTGAGACAGTTAAAACAAACCATTTCCATCCCAGCATCAGAGCTCAGCACTTCCACGGGAAGGGCCCATCCTTCAGCCCTGCATCCCACTGCTGTGGGGGACAGGGGAATGGCTGAGGGACTCAGCACTCAGGTGAGAAGTCTGAGGCAGAGCCTATAATTAATCTTTAAATGTGAAATAGATGAGAAGAATCGGATTATAAGGGAGGGGAAAGGACTCGATGGACCCAGGCTGCTAGCATGCTTTCCAACAGCAACCAGTCTGCACTGATATGTTTCAGGGGCGCCTCATTCCAGTACAAATGCTATAATGGACCCATTATACTTCATTCCATCACCGTACTGCAGCAGACTTGAACACATGGGTCTCAAAAAACCTCCACGTTGTCCCCAGTTTCAGCATTAGTGTAGTGGCACAAGATCATCTAGGAGGAGTTCAGCTCAGTTTGTTAATCTGCTGTCAGCTCCCCAGCAAAAGACTACTGCAAAGGAGCTCCTTCCCCAGGGAAACCCACATCTTCCAGCTCTCTTATAACCACCCAAGGGCACTGAGCAAGGACATAGTCCCATCAGAGCGTTGGGTGGCGCAGGCAGCAGACCAGGAGCAGGAGAGACCATTTACGAGGAACTGGAGTTGTTTGCTCTGATTTGGTAAGCAGATGGAAGGTTAACAGAGAGCAATAGCCCTTCTCAGTGGCTTTCTGTCAGGACAGGGACTGAAGCTGTTTGGTTTGCAATTACAGCTATTGTGGACACAAAGAATGTGAGAATTCATCTGCTTTCTCCCTCTAGAAAAGATTTAAGCTACATGAGAGCAAAACCTATTTCCATTGGAAGCTGCTGCTTTAGTCTTGAAGAGATACAAAAGGCTTGATGAGTTCAGGGTTTGACACAAAGCAATTTGAGGCTGAAGTTGCAACTTTTAACATGCTAGAAACCTTGTAGGGCTGGGACAGATGAGTAGGTTCTCCATCAGAGGGCTCCTTTAGGCAACTGTTGGCATCCCTCTGGGAGATTTGCTGCAAGTCAAGAGGAAGGAGCAGTCTGAAGCACAAACTAAGGGGCAAAAACGTTGTGTCTGGGAGATCCAATAGGTCAGATTAATCTGTAGTCACAAAACACGTTAATCTCTCACCCAAATGAGTCACCAAAATATGTCATATTCCTACCTCCACTTCTGAATTACTTTCCCCTGGTTGGACAGACCCAGCAATGCCAGGCTCCAAGCCATGTGGTTCTGGGAGAGAAGACCTGCAAACCAAAGACAGTGCCCTGGCACAGCTAAATGGCCCAGACTTTCTTGATTGCAGCCTGAACACTTGTTTGCAATGTTGGTGCCTGCTTTGGTGGACTGACTTGATCCTCCTGCTGGGGTAGCGTTCCCTGGGCTGCTTTTGCAGGCACATGAGGAGTCTCCCATGGGCTGCAGCAGCCAGCAGAGCACCAGAGGGGCAGTGGCCTTTGCACCAGCATCCCATGGAGGAGGTTGCCCAGCCGCTGCTGCTGGAGCCAGACCCCATGGCCTGACAAAGGCTGTGGCTAGACAAAGGCACTCTGCAGACAGCACCATCATCCTCTTGGTTTTCCACTTGGTAGTACAGACCTCTTCTCTCGTACCAGTAGCTGAGATTGGAGACATCCTGCTGAGACCATCTCTTTAACCTGATTTGTGCCATGAACAGCCTGATTCTTTAATTGCTGAGCCCTCTCTTTTGCACCTCTTGTTGTCTGTGCTGGTGATATTTCCCTCCAAGAAATACAGACTGGTTGCAGCTGAGCTGTCACTGTCCCCCTTGGTCCCCAGACCACTCTGATGACTTGTATGTGAGACTTCATTTTACCCTTACCTGAGCAGACAAATACACCTATGAGGAGAAATTAGCTGCTTCAGTGAGAGAGCTCAGTTGCTTGGGATATTCCCAGTGCCTCCAGCACAACAGGTAAATGAAGTAGCTCACCCAGCGAGCCTCTCCCCAGAGGAGCATGACTCAGGGCAGACGTGCCATAGCTCGGTGCTCTGCCTCCCCAGCCATCCCACCAGAACTGAGGATTATGCCAAGTGTGGCTCACCTGGGCTTTGCCTACAGTGCTAATTCTTTCTCCTTGCTGCAGGAAACGATGCACTCCAGCAGGTTTGCCGTGCATTCCCCTGCCCTCCTTCCTATCAAACCCAAACCGTTTCTGACTCTTCCCAGCTTTGTTTCCCATTTGTATCTTAGCGAGCAGTCCCAGCATCACCCTGAACGTCTGCGGAAACCATTCCTTGGCTGGTCCAGCTATGGCTGCAGGGGGTGGAAATGCAGTGGGGCCCCTGCTGCATCCCTGCATGTTCACCTAGCCCCCAAAACAGCCCTTTTATCCCAAAACTGACCAAAGGTCTTTGTGGGACAAGGACAGTGGGTTCACCTGTGAGGACCCACCCAGGGCATCCACCACTCAGGTGGTGGTAGCTGTAAAACCCACCTTCAGATCCCTGTCCTAGGCTGGCAGGGACTGCTGCCAGCTCTCCTCTGCCCCAGGGAAATCCCATTGTGGGCAGGGTGGTGAGGAAGACACAGGCAGGGAGGGCAGAGGTCAGCCTGAGCTTGAGGAAGGCCAAGTGAGCAGCCAAAACTTGGCCAGAGAGGGCAAAAATTATTAGACAAAGATGATAGATACACACATCCACAGACCCATCTGAATGCACCCACACACACAAGTGCACTCAAAAGTCTTGTTTTTTGGTTTTTGCTTTTTGGGGCTTTTTTTGAAACCAGGCTAAAAAGAGGAAACAAAGAATTTAAAGTTCACAGCTAATAGTCCATCCAGAGGAATTTATCCCAAGTTTCAGCATATCGTTTTAGATCACATTTTGGCCTCTGCCCTCTGGGCACCATTTCACTACTAAATGCACCGTGGAATAAGTGCCAACTGATGGTGGAACACGAATAATCCCTGCTCAGAGAGAATTACTTTTCTGGCAAATACTGGGGAATAAATGCAGCTTCAAAAAGCAATAACTTGCTAAACAGACAGACACACACGAGCAGACCCCATTATAGTTATTTGATGTGAGCCAGGGAAAAGTGTCTCTAAATCACATAATTATTTTAAGAGACGAAGACACATTTGCTTAAACTGGTTCAAATCACCTTTGGGGAGGGAGGAGAGAGGGTTTGTGTTTACACCATTAAGTGCTTTGATTTCCTGCAGCTCGCCCCAGACTCTTGTTTTAATAGTATTAAACATAGGAATATGTGATAATAAAATACAGGTGGTTTCCTTGAGCTTTATTGACTTCCTATACCACAAAGACAAAATCATTGCTTCCTTGTTTATCTGTTTTAGCATTTCTTGGTTTTATATTTTTTCTCTTTTGATTAATGCAAGCAGCTTCTTGGCTGTCCTAGAGAGCTGCTGCAGCTGCCTGCTTTGACCAAAGCTCATCCCTCTGTGCTTAAAAAAATCCTGGCTGCTTGGGACAACTTATAGTGACATTCCAGTACCTGAAGAGGCCTACAGGAAGGCTGGGGAGGGACTTTTTTCAAGGGCAGCTAGTGATAGAACAAGGGGTAGTGGCTTCAAGCTGGAAGAGGGTAGTTTTAGATTAAATATGAGGAAGAAATTTTTTCCTGGGAGGGTAGTGAGACAATGGACCAGGCTGCCCACAGAAGTTGTGGATGCCCCCTCCCTGGAAGTGTTCAAGGCCAGGCTGGATGAGGCTTTGAGCAACCTGATCTAGTGGAAGGTGTCCCTGCTGATGGCAGGGGGGTTGGAGCTAGATGATCTTTAAGGTCCCTTCCAAGCCCAACCATTCTATGATTCTATGACCCCAGTACTCACTGCACCCCATGAGCCAAGAGGTAGGGGTGCATGGCCAGGAGAGGGATGGAGCCAGACCCTTTTCTTCATGCCTTGCTGGAACTCAGGGAGTCTTCTTTACTTTGAGGGTGACAGCACTGGAACAGAGAGGTTGTGGAGTCTCCTTCTCTAGAGATGTTCAAAACCCATCTGGATGCAGTCCTGTGCAACCTGCTGTTGATGTACCTGCTTTGGGAGGGGGGTTGAACTAGGTGATCTCCAGAGATCCCTTCCAACCCCCACTATCCTGTGATTCTGCAAGTCAGGGGCTCGCAGGGGTCTCAGCTTTGTATCCTTGGTGTGGCTGGAATCCCCAAGCAGTGGTTGGGGCACACACTCACACATGCCATCCCAACACTGCCCACCCCACCCCAGCATCCTCCAGACCCACTCATCCCAGGAAGCTTCAGGAAATGGGACATCCCATGGGAAGTTTAATTTCTAGATCCCCGTGGGGAATATTGAATTCAGAGGAATCCAGCTCCCGAATTTTTCAGTGCTGGCTTTATCCGAGCTCCCTTCGGGACATGCTGTGTCCCACACTCGGGGCTGGGCTAGGTTGCCCTCTTTCCTGAGCTGCCTCCCCAGTGCTCCCAGTCTGAGCCACTCCCTGGTTAGGCTGGTGCTCGATTGTCCCTCAGCGATCCCATCCCTGCAGATGGGCCGGGGGACACGAGTTGTCGCGGGGGGCGGGTGGGGTCCCGCCAGGCGGGCTCTGGCCCCTAGATGGAGCTCGGCACCCGCCGGCGGCTCCGGGGTGACCCGGGGCGGGCAGCGGGGTGGGCAGGGGTGTTCGCCGGCAGCTTCCGCCCCAGTACAGGGGCGAGTGGAGGGGCAGAGTGTTCCCCCGGGGCCTGCGTGTCTAACCCACCCATGGGTGCTCCCACCTGGCCGGAGAGGTGGCCACCGGGACACTGTTTCATCCCAGCCAGTGCACACCGTCCTTCAGCTTTGGCCAGCTCTGTAGGTCACCCTGCACCAGTTTCACTTAAAAAGGGGTGGTGGCCACTGGTTTTAGGAGAACACCGGTAGCGTTAAGCCCTATTTGCCTCAAGGCACTTGTGTGAGGGGTTATAAACCAGGCAGCCAAGCGCCCCTCTCTCCATCTGCTACAGAGGGGCCTGAGGTCCCCTGGCTCCCATCAAGAAAACACCCATAGGACCTTAAAATAAAGACACGTGACAAGGGGCTTGCCAAGATTGAAATGGGGGGACACAAGGAAGAAAGGACTATGGGGTCAGAGCCATACAAGGCAGCATCTGTAACCCTGCCAGGCAATGCCCACCCAGTCCCCACCACCCCATCTCTTGTATGGGGGGTCTCCACTCCCCCCATTCCACCAGGATCAGTTTGGGCCAAGCTATCAGCCACAGGAAGGGGAGCTGGGGCTGGAGTCAGGACCTACCTCCTGTGATCCCACCTGTCATCAGCGAAGGGAAAAAAAACAGCTCCTGAAACACTGGAGATGTTCAGCAACAGGACGCTGTTCCTCACTCCTCAGCTCTTTTGGCAGTGTCTGCATCTGCAAGCTCTCTCAGGAAACCCTCTCCGCCAGATAACGTTACAGGTGTGTCCCTTGGCACTTTCTGCTGCTGGCTGTGGCACATTCCCCCAGGGGCTGGCACACACACGTGCACCCCAGGGTCCCAGCACGGGCTCTGCACTCCCTCACCTGACCGCTACAAGTTTTGATTTTGTGCGTGCTGTGCAGTACAGCTCTGCTCGAGGGTATATGTACCTCCAGATCCTCAAAGGACCAGGTTTGGAGAGATACTGCATGGGAACGGTTGTGGGTCTACCAACACATCCCTCTTGCCTTGCTCCCTGGAGACCATGCTCCGCTCTGCATTCCACCTCCTGCCTCTGGACATTGGTGGTATGAACCATGGCCAAGGCAAGTTTCATATCTGTCATAACAACTGATAAGGTTTCAACATTTGTTTTCACTCCATCCTGAAATGAAAGCCAGATCTCTTCAAGTGTTTCCGTGAGGATGGGGGGCAGTGAGGAACGCCCCCTCCACAGAGCCCCCACTTGCCTTTACAAGGGGCTGTGTCAGTGGGCAGGGCACTGGGACACGTCCCTCTGCAGTCACAGGTGTCCCTCCAACGGCAGGAGAGCACAGCCTGGCAGTGGCAGAAACCCAACAGCGTCATAAGTGTGTAGAAAACTTCCTGGAGCTTCATCCTGGTCTGAAGGAGGACAGCACCCTGGACACAGCCCAGCAGCTACTGCCATGCTCCATGCCTGCGTCACCAGGGAATACTGTAGCCAGGACCTGCGTTTCAGCAGCATCCTCGTGATGTGACGTCTCCAGACCCTGTGAGCACCTCCAACACATGCCACCTGCAGCAGGGCCAGGTATAGTCCCTGCTGGGGGACAGCCCTCCTCTGCCCAACCCAGGCTCCTGCTGGACCACGACTCCAAGTCCCAGGTGCCCCCCACTGCTCGCCCCCATACCCCATGGGCCTGCAAAGACATTGTGACTTTTTTCTGTAGCTTTCAAAATAACATCCTTGTGGTGAATTATACCTCTCGGGGACCTGCTGGCACTTGTTCTCTTCTCCCCCAGCCTGGCCTTGAAGGACCCATTCTTCTCCCCCAGGCTCTCCTGTGAAAACAGCCAGATCAGCTGAGGAGGCCCTTACCTCCAGAGAGGGAGAGCTGTGCAGAGACCTGGCTGCAACTCAGCGCACTTGTGCTCATTTCCTCATGACGAGCCTGAGCCAAGTCCCTTCCCTGTCTATACTTCTTTTTTTGCTGTTTGCCACTTTATGTGGGGAGATCTTGGGGTCAAGCCCTGCCCCTCAGCACATTTACATCCAACATACCTGATAGCCCAGGCTTGGTCTTGCACCCACTGACCACTGGCATTGCAAACCAAGTGCTTTCTAGATGAAAACTCCAAGAGGAAGAGTCTGGCCAGCCCTGACACATGCACAAAAGCTGAGCATCAGCAACAGCAAGTACCAATCGCTAAACAAAGTGACTTTCCAAAAAAATGCCTCTTGCTGAAACATGAAAGTCCCTGGGAAATAGAGTTTTTCCTCCATGTTTTCATCTATCCCCGTCTTTGTACCGCTTCCTGACTGTAGTCTTAAAAAAAGTATATATTGATTGATATTTTTTAAAGACTGCTTTGTTATTTTTAGGCGGCTGCAGTCTAGGAAGACAGACAGTTAACCGCAGCTCTCAGACCAGAGGGTTTACATTCTTTGCAAGCAACAAGAAAACGAGTTTTCTCAAGCCTTGCTCCTTCCTGCTCAAAAATCAGAGCAGGGACTCCTAATCTACTTCTGCTCATTTTATTTTTGCTCCAGAAGCAGAAAGGCAAAGGGTGGCCGAGCTGAGGGTAAGTACTGAATTTCCAGCCCCAAGGAAGCGCTGGGCAGAGGTTTGCAGCTTTCTGCAACAGGGGATTCACACACCGTCAGTGCTCGGAGTTTCAGTCAGAGGTTTGGTGTGTAATTAGGAGTTTATACAGTTTAAGGGCTGTCAGATCCAGCCCCATGCTTACCACAACTAGCTAGGGGGAAAAAAGGAAAAAAAAAAAAAAAAAGAAGAAAAACAATTAATTTCTAGACTTGAAAAATACAGATTTTTTTTTTTTTTTTCTGTGCCTTTGGGAAAAAAAAAAGTCTCTTTGAATGCAGTTTTAAGTTTGGCTTTAATAAACCTATAGATTCAATTTAAAACTACCAAAACAACAAGGAGTTTCTGATCAATGGAAAGGAATAGAGGTGGAGAAACTCTGTCCTAATTTTGGGCAAGCACTGACATATCAAACAGAAAAAGCCTTTAACAAAGGTAAAAATAAAAACAACAATAATTTTAAAAAAACCCAAAACCAAGTTCCAGCTAACTTCACAAAAAGATCTACAAAAATTCAGACAATCTGACGGGTTTGACTCCAGCAGAATCTTGTTGTGATAATCTATAGCTTTGGGTGCTTTTCTTCTCCCCTTAATATTTCTTAAAAAACATTTTTTTTTTAAATCTAATTTTTATTCACAAATTGACACCCTTTTATTTAGAAAATTTCAAACCAGGATATTTCAATAATTCCAAATTCTTACTTCACAAATGTTTTTTCAAATAAGTGACCATCAAAGCTCACTATTGCACAAAGCAATCAGTGTCGCTCAGTCAGGCTGCTTCTGGCAGGGAAAAAGAAAAAAAAAAAAAAAAGAAATTAATTCAAAAAGTTCCAGCTGTCCCAGAGTCCCAGAGAGGATTGGCTTTTTACTGTAACCCAAACAGTTTTCAGCAAAGCCATTTTCAGTTTTATCAGTAAATTGTCTTGCATTTTTTACCCCATCTAGTCCCCGGCAGTGTGTAAGCTGTGCTCGGCAGCAAGGAGGGGGCTGCCTCCTGCAGACGCCATGCCAAGTCCACAGCCCCAATTTTAGGCTTTTTTTTTTCTGGGTTTTTTAATTAGCAGCACATCAAAAAATACTGATCTAAGTCCTGATGAGGTAAGGAAAATAATCCGATATAAAGGTGTTCATGCGGTCAGAGCCTCTCTTTATTATCAGTTCTGCAAACTGTATTAGATGACACATACACTCACCCAGGTCTTCCTCCAGCAAATGCCATGTACAGGTGATTCTCACAGATGCTGCTGTAGGAAAAATAGCATTAAGTATACAACAAATGCCCCATAGGTGGGATAAGGCAGCCCAAGGAAAGCTGCACATGGTCTTTATCAAGTAGTCCCATAGAAGCTGGGGCATGTGTGTACTGCCAGGGGCCAAATATATTGGCCCATGCCCAGGAAGAAAACACAACTACAGGCTCTGCTCAAGGTATGAGGCTCCAACAAAGACCCTTCAGCCCTTCCCTGGGCCCATCCCTCTGCAGAGATAAACCAACTGATCCTCATTTGGATGACTCATGTGCTTAACTAATTGGCTAAATAGGGGCCAGACCTCTGGTTCCCTCCTGCCCACATAGTTTGCTGAGCTAGGACCAAACCCAGACAACCGCAGCATGTCCAGCTGGGCTTTGTCTCTTCCAGCTCCACACAGATGTTTCATACTCCATTGCTCATGCAAAGACGATGCTTCTCCCTCGCCCCAGATTTGGCCTCCAAAAGACCAGCACATCTATAGCCAACCCACCATGATCGATAGCTCTCGGTCCTCAAGTGCTGCGGGCGATAGAGGCATGTGGCTGCCCTCGCCTGCGATGTCCCGTGCCTTCAGCTGCAGGTTTCCCCCTCCAGCCCAAGTTCTTCTACCTTGGTCTGTATTTCCTAGATACAGGCAAACAGTGGAAAAACATTTCTTCCTAACTCCCATTTCACATTTGGAATTCGCTATATTTTGAGAGAGAGGGAAGGGGGAAATGACTTTCAAGGCATCTTAATGCAATTTTATTACTGTTCCCAAATAGGTGTAATACGAAAAATTAAATCAGCCTTCAATGTGATATGGAGGGCCCCAGGATATGGCTGAGGTGATGTCAGTCTACAAAACATATCATTAAGTGTCATCATTTCACGCCATTGCTTATCGATTTAATTCCATCATATCTCAGGCAACTTTTATTGTCTAGGTACAGATCATCATATTAATAACTGGAAGCATGTATGCAGATATCAAAAAACACCTCCTGCCACTAAACCAATTTTTAAAATGAATCCAGGAGAAATATTTTAAGAGAAAGCCCTTCCAGAAGCAATTGTTCCAGGGACAAGAGAGACTGGATGACTATTTTTCTGGTTCCAATGTTACGTATATTGTCATTTCATATCAAGATTTCTTTTTTTTTCTTTTTTTCTTTTTTCAACAGGAAAGATTGATAAGAAAAGGAGGAAGTCAACAATTTCAAGAATAAGGTGTAGCTAAATATTGTATCTAAACACATGCCCTCGAATGTGCATTATCATACATTCAGCTTTGCTGGGGAACATTTTGGAAAGTGAACTGAATAATGTGGATATTATAAAATGGCTGTCTTGGAATTCAATTTTAAGATATTGATGTGTCATAATAATAAAATAGAAAACACTTTTAATATCAACAGTGAGCTCCATCATCTTTTATTTTATTTATTATTTTGTGGTTGGTGCTTTTTCCTATGCAGAAACCTTGAAACCACTGCACCAAACTGTAAACCATTAAAGTTTTGTACACAACAATGCCTCCTGAAGGAGTAAGCCCTAAGCCCATCATTATCTTTGTAGCAAAAATTGGGCATATATTAAATAGTTAGCTTAATCAGCTCCTAAGAATCTGTCTGTGGTATGAAACAGAATTCAAACAAAAGACTTCTGCAAAATTTATCTTGGAAAAAAATCCAAGGTGGCAGCTTTTTGAGGATATATTTTAAAGATATCTCAAAAAATGTGTGTTTTCTGTATTTCCTTATTTTTCTGTGGTTAATTTTTTTTTTCCCTTTTTTTTTTATTTTTTGGCTTCTCATCTCTTCCTTGCTGCAAATGTTTCTCTGTGTTCACTTGGGCACTGGAGCGCAGGATAGAAAAATCCTGCGGCACTGGAGCGCAGGATAGGAAAATCCTGCAGCACCACAACTTTTCACCCCGATCCTGCAAGAACAGGTTTTGGATAAAGCAGGCTATTCACACACTCCCTTAACAAGCTCCCAGCAATGCTGCACCCCAAGGACCCAGCTTCCAGGAACACTATCAACTGCCGGCTACCAAAGGCTCGGGATATTTTGTCACATGCGTCCCACCGGCTGCCTGGACCCCAGGGCCACCTCAGGGGGTCCCTGCCAGCCGCTCGTGGCCAGCTGCCGTGTTCAGTCCTCTCCTCCAACATCCTTTACCCAGTAATTCCCAGTGCTGGAAGGAAAAGCCAGGCTGAAGTCAACGGAGCTCCCCTGGCCGTAAGGCTGGGAATCTCCCCCAGGGAAGCCGATGGGAGTTGTCCCATGGGTTTGATTTTCCTGTGAGAAAGGCATGCCTAGCTGGGGATGATGTCCCCAAACAAGGCTGAGCATGAACAGAAAACAGGGCCCCTAGAATAATTTCCTACAAGGTTGTCTTCAAAAATGTACTGTTGTAGATTTTATAAAAAATACTTTCTTTATAAAATGAAAGTATTTCATTTTATATCCAAATGCCACTTTCTATATGAAGTTTCAGACACTAATATCTCTAGACTCCCCAGCCCAGGCGAGACCCCACTCCAAGATCTTATTCAATAAATTATTAATTATTTGACTTTTATGTCAAATAATTAATTTACTTATGTGTCAATTATTTACTTATATGTTTAAGCCAAATTCCTGTCGCCCCCAGCAAGCCCCCTAGAAGGGCTTTGATTAAAGCAGGTGCTAAACGCACTGCTGGGTCAAAGCCTGAAAACATTTAGAGAATCAGGGATTAAAATACAACGAATTACCTCTGGAACTTCCAAAGCCAAGTGGACCTGAGCAAAGACAGATGGAAACACTAACTCTATTTTCATTTTAAACAAATGGCAGAGGCTTCAGCATTAGCTGTGACACACTGTCTCCTCTCTGGGAACTAATAGACAGGGAAGAGCAAGGCTTTAAATGATTTATTCAGTACCCCAGAGATCCTTTTTTTTTTCATTTTCTTTTTTGTTTCCACATAAATTACACAAGCACTTTATAAAATGAATACACATAAAACACCTTATAAGTGCATAACTTAAAAAAAACAAACAAATGAATGCCTTTAAAAATCTCACTGAAAATAAGTTTTCTGATTGCTTGTTTGTACTAGCTGCTTAAATTGGCAGTGCTGTTTTAGATTATAAGTAACTGAAAAATATATACTGTATATATATATATATCTATATATTCCTGGCATTTGCTATAAGAAGTGCTTTGTTTAATTGTGTCTCATTCCCTCAGTACAATTAAAGAAACAACTGAGTTAAATGGTTGAGAGTGAAATCGATTTTTTGCCATCAGGAATTGCCTTCTAAAGGGAAACAGGTAAAATAAAACATTGGACAACATTTTGCAAATTATATGGAAATAATCCACAGAAAGAAACTGCATTACCCCCACAAACTGCCACCAAGGTTCTTCTCGTTATTAAAATACGCACTGATGGGCACGGAGTCTGTGGCAGCCGGGGACAGTTTGGGCTCTTCATACAATTGAGATATCACATTTACCGTCCTCAGGAGTCTGTCAGATCCTTCTCTTATTCCCTCCTCACAAGAAAAAATTAATGAAAAAGGGGAGGAGAGATGGTGAGGTGCAATCCGAAGGGTTCCCATCTGCCACAAGCAGAAATTGCTGCCGTTTGTTTCCTCTGTTTGTTGCATCCTTGAACGTCTCTGGCGTGGACAACCAGGGAGGCTCGCAGCAGAGACACGCTTTCCAGAGAGCCTCTTCCTTTTGTTTCAAGCCATCAGTCCAAAGTATACATATATATATACGGATATATAGGGGTGACCCCAGGCTTTGTACCACCGCCAGCAGAATCCAAAGGAAGTTTTCTCTCTCCCAGCTGGGTGAGCACCTGTGGCCCTGTCTGTCAGGGCTGGGCTTTTGTCTGGCAGCACATCAGCAAGTTCACAGTTGGCACCAGAGACTTTCAGGAGAACAAAAGTGCTGGAGAGAGGTGAAACACCACCCTGCTCCAGCAAGTCCATGGGTGGAGAGAGTTTTTGGGGTGGTTTCCCATCCTTTCAGTCCTCATGGAGGGTTTCCCCAGTTGGACACATGGGATGCACATGTGGCTGGAGGATCGCAGGGTGAGAGCCTGTGGGGACAAACAGGGATGCCACATGTCGCACTGGAGATGCCATGTGTCCCTCCAGCGACAGCCCCACCAGCAGAAGGTGCATGTGCCAGCCTTATTCACAAGCAGAGGCAACAGTGGTGACACTGGTGATCTTGGTGGAGTCATCAGACCAAGGCTGGAGGTTCTGGAGGGCGAAGAGAGAGGAGTTGTGGACGCAGATGGGGTCGGCTTGGATGGGCTGGTTGATGGTTTTTTGGAAGGCCTCCTGCTGCAGCTGCATGAGGATGCGGTTCGCTTGCTGCCGCTCGGCCTCCCGCTCCTCCGCTGTCTGCCTCCTACAAGAGAGGGAGCGGTTAGGGGAGCCTGGGGGAGCAAAGGAGGGGTATCTCTGGAGAGAAAGGGCTGCACTGGGTGCTTAGGGCTGGGGAAAGTAAGAAAAGAGGGTGCCTAGCCACAGTGTGGTCCCTCATCCCCTGCACAAACTGCCCGTAAGTCACATAAACTGGAGCAGACTGGAGCCTGTCTTACTGGCCCCCCCCAAAAAAATTGCTCTGATCAAAGAGAGCTGGGAGCAGGCCACAGCTCTGGTTATTTTCTGCCCATGGGAAAAATCCAAGCAGAGCTGGAACACCCAAAGGGGCACAGACAGGGTCGCAAAAGGTGCAATTCAAAACAAGCTCTGTGCCCAGCAGCGAGAGCCAAGTGCACAACGTCCCAGCGAGGAGCACGGGGCAGGAGCGAGGTGAGACATCACTGACTGGCAGTGCCACACGGCTCAGAGATGGGCAACATCAGCCTGGGCATCCCCTTCCCTGCACCCCAGCCTGCCATCTCCTCTGCCAGGCTGTGGTGGCCAGCTGACGAGAGTTTGGATGGAGGCAACAATACACCCATGGCAGGCAGGACAAAAATCAGCAAAATGACAGCTAGACACTAGAAACACATTTTTAGACAAATCAAAGCCCAGAATAAACTGTCTGGGCAGGGTGGAGAAGAATATTTCTTAAGAACAGGTTGGACACACATCTGTCTGGAATGACACCAGCAGAGTTGATCCCGCCAAGAGGGGGATTAGGGGGCCTGCAGGGGTCTTCTCCAGCACTGGCAGGGTCCCAGGTCTGAGCTGACTGGGAGGAGGGGATGGGATAGGTAGGAATGGCCCAAACACACTTAAATCCACGATGAAAATCCCACACCCTGCCTTGCTGAGATGGCAGGTTAGTCTGGAGGCTGCAGCCTGCGGTCACCTCTGCTTTTACTGGTGAACATCACCTGGCACCTTCAGTGATGCTGCTGGGAAGGCTTTCCCTGGGAGCAGCTCACAATGCCAGTCCCAGGATGATCCCCAAAGCACCCCCTCCCTCACTCACCCCCCCCAGGCCCAGCCAACGCTCTCCTGGCAGCTTCAGTGGATCAGTGACAGGGGAAACAGCAGCTTTTTAATTTAGCAACTCAGGGGGACGTGAGATGTCTCATCTTCTTTGGCTGCAGGGATTGGAAGTGGCAGCTCTGAGCTCCATGGTGACATCTCAGAGCACAGGGCAGTGGGTCCCTGGGTCTCTGCTGGGGAAGCAGGTGAGGGCTGGATGTGGGTGATGGGCCCCTGGGGTACCCCAGCCTCCAGGCATGTGGCCAGGGTTCCCGTCCTGGAGCAGGTAGCTCGGGGCTCAGTCCCTGCTCTAATCACTGTGTCAGCAGCTCATGTCATATATTCCAGGGAGAGGGGGCTCAGAGCAGCACCAGCCCTCCCCACACAGCCCAGGAGAGGGTCTGTCTCTGCTTCGATGAATATTTAATGACTCCCTGCACAATGAAGAGATGCTCCAGGAGGAGGGTTGGAGCCCCATGTCCAGGGCGGTTGGGAGCACGGCAGCAGCAAGCACCCAGCTGGGGCAGAAGGTACCATGCTACCAAATATCTCCCTGCTCCAAGCAGCTGGCTGTTCATGCATTCATGTCAGGTTGGGATTTGTAGGTTGAAATCTGCTTGGTCAGAGGAAGGAACTAAACCTCGATGTCTGTGTCTCAAGCAAGAGCCCAGATCTCGGGAGTGGACCACACAGCCACCTCACTCCAGCAGAGATGCCAGGGCAAGGAGCAGAGGGGACGCTCACCCCCAGCCTGCATTTATTGAAGCAGTTAATCCTCAGAGGGCTTAAAGAAACTTTCTTTTCTCAGATACTTCCCCCTGCCTAGCTCAGTCTGTGCCTGCAAGCAGCTCCTGCCAGCACCCAGAGCTCCAGCCACCGCTCAGAGCCCACTACCCCATGCAGGGACCCGGGGCGTTGAGCTGGGTGTGCTTTCAGCCAGGGGCACCCACATCTCCACCGCAACGCCCAGTGTGCACAGATGCAAACAAACAGAGCTGACAAGTCTGTGTCCCTCTGGCTCGGGCTGGTGGGAAGTCTCCCATGTCTAATACTACAGCTGAGGTCAGGCTGCAGCCAGGATTTTGTCTCTCTTTACCCAGCTATTTTTTGTGAAGTACATGAATAGGTTTGTATCCTCTGCTCCTCTGCCAAAGGGAGCTGAACTTAGCCAACAGACGCAAAGAGTATTGACAGACAGACGGAGATCCAGCCAAGCTGCATTTGCCTCACTTCCTTAAAAAACCAGGTTAGAAGACATAGCTGACCCCATTTTGCAGGCCACGGCAGGAGTGTTCCTCCTTCAGGACTCTGCTCCTGGCTAACAGAGTTCGCTCCAGCTGGAGACTTCCTGGCACTTGGGAAGCTGCTTTTCCATGGGCTCTTTAGGAAAGGACAAGCTGAGGAGGAGATTCACCACACTCTTGGTTTCAAGTTCCTTCTCCCCTATTTCTCATCCAGTCTCTGCATCCCCAGGCAACCACTGTCCCATTCACCCTCGGGGAGACCCTGGGAAAGCCCTTTTCCCTCACCTTGAAGAAGCTGCTGCCTGCCTGCGCCCGGTGCTCAGCACCCAGCAACTCCCCCATCCTCCGACCTGCCAGGGAAGCCGCCCCTTGTCCACTGTCCTGCAGTGTGCCTGTCCTCAGCCCGGGGCAGGGCAGGGGGCGCTCCCAGGACTGGGGTGCCCGCCTCAGGGACACCCCGGGAAGCTGCAGCCTGGGTGGGGCTGGGTCACGGCGATGAAGCCTCCGTGGGAACCCGGCCTCCTCTTCCTCTCCTGCCCGGCTTTACTGGCACGCCCGACAGGAGGGGGGAGGGGAAGAAAAAAAAAAAGGGGGCAAAAAAAGCGCCGAATTTTGGCAAGGAGGTGCCGTAAACGCCGCGGGGGGAAAAATTTTCCCGTCGTGCAGAGCCCGATATCCCGGCGGCCCTGGGTGCAGGATCCGGCCCTAGACGCGCTCCCACGCCGGGG
>NW_010301732.1:0-350 GCF_000700745.2 Antrostomus carolinensis
CCGCGATGGGCCCGCAGGGCGGGGCCTGGGCAGGCCGAGACAGGGGCCGGCCCTGGGCTCAGTTGCTGAGCTGCCCTCAGGCCCGCGGGGGATCCCTGGTCCTCCGGGCTCCGCCAGCCGCTGCCTTCATGGCTTCGGCTCCGGCTTTCTCCATCTGCGCGGTACCGGGGCGGGTTGCGATGGACACTCCTCCTGGCCTTGGCCTCGGGTGGGCCCGGGGCCGGTCAGTCCTGATGACGGTGGGCAGTGACCTGTGTTACGTGACCAGGATTTTGTCACCATCAGCCCAACGTGCTGCTTAACGGGAGAGCAGCCCTAGCAAATGGCGGCAGGCGGCTCAAAGCAGCCGG
>NW_010301732.1:383-7466 GCF_000700745.2 Antrostomus carolinensis
TTGCAGACATCTCTGGGGACATGAGCTGCAGGAAGGAGTGAAAGCTTCCCGTCTAGGGAGGGAATTTCAGAGACTCATCCGGGCTAGGCAGAAAGCTGTGTGTGAAAACCAGTTTTTCTACAATTGATGTGATTTGGAACGCTATGGCTAGCGTTCCTCAAAAATACAGATGTGTCATGCACATGGTGAATGAACGTGACTTAGCCTGAAATTAATACCGGGGAAAGATCTTTTGCTGTCACCAATGATCATTTGAAGTAGAAACATCTGACAGTGGGGTGGAGGCACTAAGGGCATCTGCTTTACCTACGGGGTTTCTGTTCCATTGGAAACCTGGAGCATTATAGAGAATGAAAGAGCAAGGAACCCCATATGTCAGTGTGATGGCTAGAAACCCAAAACAGGATTAAACTGTGAAAATCAGTGGTCCTGCATCCACCCTAGTTTGAAGGATAACAAGAGAATCTTGCCTAGGTTTGTGGTGTGTACCTGCTTTGGGTGAATGTTGGTTGGAACAAAACTATTGTTGTCCTACTCTTTGTTCAGAGAACTTTTGTGTAAGGTGATGACGCATCAGTGAGTAGTTGTTTTGTGTTTTCCATGGTGAACAGGAACTATCCAGCTGAGAAACCACGGGCTTAAATTTCTGAGTTGGCCACACCTTTCCCTTTTTTCTGTGGTCAACCTGCTCAATGAATTCCCTTCCAGTACTTTCCACATGGAACATTTGTCCTCTCTTACAAGGTAGCAAGTGTCAATCTCTTCTTTGTTTCTTGCTTGCTTTGTCCCCATGTGATGGTTTGGCTGCAGTCAAACACAGTTGCTCTCTTTCTCTCCCTCCCACCCAGGGAATAGAGGAGAGAATTGGAAAGAAAAGGGCAAGGAGACTCATGGGTTGAGGTAAAAACTATTTACTAATTAAAATAAAATGACAATGATAACAACAGTAATAACAGAATGTACAAGTGAGTGATGCCCAGTGCAGTTGCTCAGCACCCGCCGACCGATGTCCAGCCTGTCCCAGCCCGTGATCACGGAGCAGAGACCGTCCCAAAACCAAAACCCCAGAAGAGCGAGAGCCTGAGTGATTCCCGAGAGAATACCCCTGATTCCAGTCAGCCCTGGTTAATATACTGAACATGACAGGATATCATATGGAATATCCCATTGGCAGAGCCAAATGCCAGTGCAGAGTTTTGCTTATTACTACACTTCTTCCTCCCGGTCCTAATGCAGCTATGAAAAGCCAAACATGATGACTTTGAGCTCCAGCAGCAACTAATAACATTAGTACCTCTATCAACATTCTTCTCATAACAAGTCCCATATTGAAACTAAAATAGCTATTCTAGCTACTAAGTAAAATTAGCTCTATCCTAGCAAAACCAGGACACCCCACTTCTCTGATGATCTTCTGTGTGGAGTCTTGTGGTTTAATGAGAACTCTTCACTGTGGTTTGAGGATCTGCTTTCTACAGGCTCCTCTGTAGCAGACAATTGATTGAGGCCTGAGGTGGTGTGTCATCAGATCTCAACTTGTTTGTTATTGGATTTGCCCAAATGATTGGGAGTCCTCAGCCTTTCTCTCCTCCCACCCACTTTTCAGTTTATCTTGCTTTATTTGTAGGCTGCTATTGCTTGGAA
Source organism: Antrostomus carolinensis (assembly GCF_000700745.2). Classification (NCBI taxonomy): domain Eukaryota; kingdom Metazoa; phylum Chordata; class Aves; order Caprimulgiformes; family Caprimulgidae; genus Antrostomus; species Antrostomus carolinensis. The sequence continues at coordinate 2,028 of NW_010301732.1, forward strand.
AAATGCTACTGGGGTGGAGGAGGAGCATTTTAGTTTTTGTCTTTGTTTCTCACCATCTAACTGGCAACAAATTTGTCTGCGTGTTAAGTCTGTTTTGCTATTGATGGTAATTGGTAAGGAATCTCCCTGGCTATCTTGACCAATGAGCTTTTAATCTTATTTCCTTCTCCTGTCGTGTTGAGGAGGGGGAGTGGGAGAGACTGGGTAGGTGTCTGGCAGATGGCCAGCCAAGGTTAGCCCACGCCAGCAGCTTAAAGAGATGCCCCAGATTTTGAAGCAGCAGGATCTCTACTTTGCTCTGAAATTCCTATCTCATGCTGCCTGTTCTTTCCTAATTCTGTGATTATTGGTACAGTGATTTGTATGAATGCTGCTTTGTTAAACAAAATCAAAACAAGAATGAGGACTATTCATTTGGCTGGAAGGGAGAAGTGGAGAATAAGGTTTTTCAAGAGATTAGGAAGAAAGCTTTTTCCTCTCTTACTAGCATGTGATGTAAACAGCATGGACATAGCAGTATACTTAGAACTTAAATAATTTTTATATGTGTCTGAGAGATTTATTTCTGGTGTTTGACTTCTCATGATTCCAGTGCTATCTTTCCACAACATAGGAAGAAGAATTTAAATGGCTTTTACAAGAAGAGGTCCATGCCGTTTTGAAACAGCTGCAGGATATTTTGAAGGTAGGTTAATTTGCTTCATCTGTTTTTTGTGTTGTGGGTTTGCTTGCTCTCCCATGTGAGGGATGGTGGCAGATTTACCCTGGAGGAAAAAATTCTTGGTAGAGGGTGTGCGGAAAGGCCTGTCACGCATGTCCAGAGCTGTTCCAAGTGTTTGCTTGCTCTCTGGTCTCAAGAATTCATGATAAAGCTGATTTCCCCTAGATTGCTCTGTTCTTGACCCTCTGATGAGAGATGTGAATATTTTCTGGAACAAAGAATCTGGATCTGCCTGTAACTGTCATGTGATGGTGGAAACGAGCACGACAGCCTTTAGCTGACAAGTTACTGCTTTCGCAGTAATTAGTAGTGTGCGCTCTCCTCATTCAAAACCATCCTTCCCTTGATTTACCCACTTCTCCACTTTCAGAAGTGTGAAGTGTTCAGGCCTGAATTGGCCACAGGGGATTGTGTGCATGAGAGTTCACCCCTCTCCTGCTAGGTTACTTTTCAACAGGCTCAGCCCCTTAAGGCTCTGAGGTTTTGGTGGGGGTTAGTGGGTGATGCAGCAGCAGGGGCAAAAATGTGGAGGTGAGAGGCTGGTGCCAGAGCAGGTAGGAGTGCTGTAGTGCTGACCCAGGACGTGACTCAGTAGCAGGTGACAATAACCTGCAGTATCTGTATGTATATATCTGCTTTGAAGAATTTGTAATAGTTTTAAGGGTGAAGTGTGATTAAAGGACAGTCACCAGCCAGTATCACCAGTCAAGAGGACTGGTTTTTGCTCCAAGCTTCCCGTGTGGTTAAGGGACCGGTGGTGCTTGTGCTGTGCAGCCCTGGGCAGCGAGCATGCTGAGACAGGGGCAGTGCCATGATGCCTGAGGGCATCCAGGGCTGGGCTTTGTGGAGTGCTGCTCCTGCTGCCCACAGCTTGGCAACCCCTCTGGGCGCTGGCAGCCTCATCCAGCTTTGGGGCCTGCAGCTGGAGCACAGGACTTCTGTCGCCTTTTGCCATGAGCTGCATGCACTGAGCCTTCTCCTGGGCTGTGCCTGTACTGCAGGAGGACAAGGGAAAATCCCTGTGTTCTGCTAGGTGGGTTGTGGAAGGCTTGCAAAAGTGACTGCTCTGCATTAGGCACTTACTGGCGTCTGTGTTTCTGCTCTTGCCTTGTCTTTGTTCCTGATTTGTGGTGGGCTGGGCCCAAGTGGATGCTCCAGCACTCACCATGTCCTCTCTTGGGCAGGAGGCCTCTCACCGGTTTGCCCTGCCCGCCAGCGGCTCAGGAGGAGCCATTAAGCAGGAGAACTTTGTGCTGAGCACATCGGGGTAAGTGGTCGGGGCGGTCGGGGGGCTCTGCCGGGCTGCTCTGGTGGGGGCTGCCGCGCCCGCCGGTGCCTGTGCTTGTGCTTGTGCCGGGGGTTCCCGCTGCAGCAAAGGACGCTGTTCCGTGAGCGTCTCCGGCAAAGGTCTCTGCAGCCCCCCTGGAGTAAGGGGGTTTTCTTTAATGTGAGATTTCACCTTGAGGCAAACAAATGAATAAACTCTCCTAGCAGGTTAACATAACAGTCTGTAGCCATGTTCCAGGGGTTGCTTTAGCCAGACTTGTGCCATTTCCTACTGACACCTACAACAGAGTCATTGATTCCTGACCACACGTGGGCGTGTTGCATCAGCGTGCTGCTGTCAACAGTTTTGCCAAGGGGCATTTTTCTGATTCTGGGTGCAGGAAGTTGCAGTTACAAGACTTGAATTCTACTCTTGGCTCAATTTCCGACCCTGAGTTTGGCCAAATCTTAACCTTTGTCCTAATCTCCCTAAAATAGCAGTAATAAATCTACTTCATACAGAGCAAACCGAGACCTGTGCAGAAGGTATTATAGAAGTGCAGTTCCTCTGAAATAGCTGTTCATTTTTTGATCTTCAGCATAAAACTAAGTCTGAAGAGTTGCACTCTGGCAGAGATCGTAACCTTGTTGCAAAGTAGTAGACTTTAGTCCTTAGAAACAACATCTGAGCATTTTATAGTATCACAGAATCACAGAATGGTGGGGGTTGTAAGGGCCCTCTGAAGATCATCCAGTCCAACCCCCCTGCCAAAGCAGGTTCACCCAGAGCAGGTTGCACAGGAAAGTGTCCAGGTGGGTTTTGAACATCTCCAGAGAAGGAGACTCCACACCCTCTCTGGGCAGCCTGTCCCAGGGCTCCGTCACCCTCACAGTAAAGAAGTTTTTCCTCATGTTTAAGTGGAACCTCCTGTGTTCCAGTTTGTGCCCGTTGCCCCTTGTCCTGTCACTGGCCACCACTGAAGAGTCTGGCCTCATCCTCTTGACACCCACCCTTTAGATATTTATAAACATTAATAAGGTCCCCTCTCAGTCTGCTCTTCTCCAGGCTGAACAGACCCAACTCGCTCAGCCTTTCCTCATACGGGAGACACTCCAGCCCCTTAATCATCATCGTAGCCTCTGCTGGACTCTCTCCAGAAGTTCCCTTTCCCTCTTGAACTGGGGATCCCAGAACTGGACACAACACTCCAGATGCAGCTTCAGCAGGGTAGAGTAGAGGGGAAGAAGAACCTCCCTTGACCTACTGGTCACACTCTTCTTCATGCCCCCCAGGAGACCATTGGCCTTCTTGGCCACAAGGGCACATTGTTGGCTCATGGTCAACTGGTCATTCACCAGCACTCCCAGGTCCTTCTCTGCAGGGCTGCTTTCCAGCAGGTCAACCCCCAACCTGTTCTGGTCCCTGGGGTGATTCCTCCCCAGGTGCAGGATCCTACACTTGCCCTTATTGAACTTCATCAGGTTCCTCTGCACCCAACTCTCCAGCCTGTCCAGATCTTGCTGAATGGCAGCAGCACAGCTGTCCGGTGTGTATCAGCCGTTCCTCCCAGTTTAGTGTCATCAGCAAACTTGCTGAGGGTACACTCAGTAATGGTGCAATGATTCTGTATTGGCTTTGAAAGTTGCATTCTTCAGAACTTAAAAGTGTTAAAGTTGATTCTAGTTTTCATTCGTTGTTGCAAGGTGGATCTTAAGTGGTGATCTAAAGAGTCTCTGTCTAGTGTATTAAAATGTAAGATATGGCTAAACTGAGTTCTTGAAGGCCCAAGTGCTTCACTCTTCCCTCACTGTTCGTTGTAGATGTGACCCATCTTGCAGGACCTTTTAAAGGGTTTGGGTTTTTTGTTTATTTAGGTTTTTTTTCTTGTTGGGGAATGGGGTGGGATTTGTAGTTTTCAGCTCCCATGTGAACCATGTAGCACTCCAGTGTCAGTAATTCATCTAATATCTTGTGTTTGTGCCTACTGGAGATGTTTGTGACAGCAACCAAATTGTTGATTGGTAATACATGAAATAAGCACAGGATCAGAAATTGATGTAATGTTTTAGGCAGGGCTGTTAGGGTGAGGTGGCTCATAAAGAATATGACAGCAGCTGGCTGCAGGCCAAGAGCTGGGGACTTGAAAGTGTCTCTAGAGTTCATCTGCACCCCTCAGCTGACCCCTGGAAGGAGGGGAACTTGGTTGGCTACATGAAATGGGGAGGGGTGGTATTGGGTTGGCAGTTTTGCTGGCTGTCTTTTGCCTCCTGTGCCTTGTGTTGCCCAGATCTTTCTTCTCATTCCAGCACAGACCAGGTGAAAGGCGTGTTGACCCTGCAGGGAGATGCCCTGTGTCAAGCTGTGAGTACTTGCCGTGCTTCTTTGCTTTCTTTTACCATCACGGGGTGGGAGTCATCCTTATTACACTCTGATGACCTCAAGGGAGAGGTCATCCTTGTTCTGCTTTACCAGTGATCAATAAGTATACTTTGTCAACCTTCCTTAATAGGCCTTAAATCCTTAGTGCTTCAGTGACTGTTGATATTTGTCAAGATCCAGCATCTAACCCCTCCAACACACCCACTCAGTGGTGAGTGGTGGACTTTGTCTTTCCTGGGGATTCCTTGCCTTTAATGTGTTTGTTGTGTAATACCAAATTTCCTTGTGGACCTTCTGAGATGAGGTCATGTGTCCTGCTTGGATCCCAATTCACTAAATGTCTTTCAACTTATCCTTTGTATTAACATCTTCCTATAGGAGGACTGAGGTTCTGGCCGTGCCAGGACTGCTGAAAGCAGCTTGCCAAGATGGTCTGGGAGACAGAATGGAGTGGGACTGGCAGTCTCCGTGTTCTGCGTATGGGGATTGCTTGCTCTCACATGTTTGTTTCTTTCTTCAAGGACATCAATCTGAAAATGCCCAGAAATAATCAGCTCCTGCACTTTGCATTTCGGGAAGACAAGCAGTGGAAATTACAGCAGGTAACATTAACCTGAGATGCCTACCCCTCTGCAGCATCTGCATCCTCCAAACACTAGGTGTAGCCCCTTGCTTTCTGAGAGAGAAGGTTATGTCAAACCCAGATTAACTCCAGTGGTAAAAGCTAAGGGAGGAAACAGATGCAATTCAGTGATGATGCTAGGAGAGAGAGGTGAGTTCTGCTTGTTCCTGAGACACCAGCAAGCTGAGGGTTGTTTGCGTAGCAGTCATAATCCTTTGAAAGGAGTGCCTAGGGTGCCTGTGCAGTACTGGCCTTGTGTCTGCTCGAAAAACTCAGACTAGTAGGACAAAGAGCAACTTTAGAGGCTTTGACTAACTTGCTCTCACTCTCTTATGGAATAATTTCTTTATGCTGAGAACAAATCTCACAGCATTGTGCTCTTGTAGCATAGCTGAGTTCCCTCAGTTAAGGAGTTCATAGGGTCGGAAGGGACCTTAAAGCTCATCCAGT
>NW_010301733.1:0-53017 GCF_000700745.2 Antrostomus carolinensis
CTGGACTTGTTCTTGCTGCTCCAGGTCTCTCAAATATATATATTATAAATTTTATAATATTTATAATATTCCCACTCAAGTCAACAGACTGCTTAAATCCTGTGGAAGACATCCTGATTTCCTGAAATACTGAGTAAATGTCTTTCCAGGCATGGCAGTTAAATCTCTTCTTTCCCCCAGCCTGGTGTAACACCTCTCTCGTGGAAGCACATAACGTGCAGTGGGGTTATCACGAGCGTCTGTAACGTTTCTAAACAAACAGCTGCTGTAGGAAGGGAAACGTTTCAGCCCCCCTTGGATTTCTGATTCACACTCTTGCATGGCAAACGGAGTGAGTTACAGAAATGCTCCGACTCTGGACTTGGACAACTAAATAGCATCTGTTCCTTTACAGGCAGTTTTGAAGGACTGTTAAGAGCTGTTGGTCCCTTTCGTTCAATTAATTTGTCCCCCTTTTTTTAAACAGTCATACAAAGAAATTGTCAACTCGCATCCAAATCACCCGGTGAACTGGCACAAAAACTACGCCATCGCCTGCGAGAGGATGTTGCGTCTCCATCGGGTGGATGTGGATCCCGAAGCGTTGCTCTCCGACACTGTGAAACATTTCCTTCTGTACACTGAGAAAGCAGAGGATGATCCCCAGCGGCAGGATATTCTGCAGGCTGTGAAGCACCTGAAGAAAGAGCTGCAGGGGCTGAGGAAAATGAAAGAAGATCTGAGGCGGGGAGCTGGGTAGCGCCCGGTCCTCCTCCCACCTGCTGAAGTGCTGAAATTTTGAAGTCAGGATTTCAAATCTGAATTAGTCCTTGACAACGTGAGAATGGTTTTAAAAAGCGACAGAAATGGCAGCAGAGAGGAAATCAAGTGTGATTGCCTCCGCAGGAACTACTGTTGTTTGGTCTTTGATTGCTGTTGCCAAATGAACTGTTTGTGTTGTTTTCTCTGTGGGGAAAAAAGCTCATCACTAAATAAAATACTGGGTTTCTAAAAAGAGAGTTTTCTTTTAAAAGAAACCTGTGAATCTGTTGTACTGTGAAGATCTTTTAATTATTTTTTTTTAATGAATGCAGCATCCTTTATAGATGCAAAAACATGTATTTAGCCTTTAAATGTTTCTTCTGTTACTGAGCCAAGAGGTTTTCTGCAGCCGTTTTTCTTTAGCTGTGCTGTGTCTGTGTGTTTTTAGGGTCATGGGGCAGCGTGGTTGGATGGATTTCCATTAGGACAAGCATGTGGGGTGGTTCCCCTTTCAGGGGAACGTGCCTGTTTGCTGTTCCTTGGCTGTGCCTCTGTCCCAGGCTGCTGCAGACATGATGTCCTCCCGGTGTGGGATGGTGGGTAGAGAACAATCCAGCTCTTCCTGCCTCCCTGGGTTTGCAGAGGTGGTTATTTTCATTACATTGGGATTTTATGCTGGGATGGACTTTATTGCACTGGTTTTCCAATAATGAGCAAGCAACTTGTGGATTTTCCCTTGCAGAGTGTTGTGACTGTAGGCAGCAGCGTGGCATCTCCTCCACCTGGGGCAGAGGGACCGTGGTGCTGAGACCCTGCACGGGGACATGAGAGCAGCTCTGCTGGGACACTGCTGTCCCCATGGCTCATGGCATCTCTCTGTGGCCTCTTTCCATGCAAGCCCATAACACTCTTCTACTCTGTCACATCCTCATAGGTACTGGGGGTGACAGAACTGCAATTTTAGAGATGTCAGGAGCTTTAACCAGAAGAATAGAGTGTGAATCCATCCTGCTTTTCAACTCACCCCAAAGGCCAAGCAACTCAGTTAACAATGGCTCAACTATATGTTTTTGAAGAAAAGGACATAAAATATCATGTCTTTCAAAATGTTGGCAATTCACATGTCCTTCAAATGTTTAAACAGACCCAAAACTCTGGTATTGTTAGTAGAAAGTTGCGTTTGTCCAAATTTTCATACTTTGTTCTGTGGTTCTGTGAGATCTCAGCCCAGTGTTTTTATAGGAGAGAGATTCCTGCTAGTCCAGGTTTTTATTTGGACAAGAAAAATTTTCAGAGAAGAAAGAATTACCTTGTTGTTAACCTTGATCATGTCATCAAGTGGCACCTCTGGAAGCTTCTCAGAGGAGCAGATCAGGATGTGTGCAGGAGCGAGGGGTGTTGCTTGTGGCTGCTCTGTTGGTTTGTGGTTTGAGGTGCATGTAGGTTGCAGACTGAGGCTTGTGTGGCTACTGATCCTAATAGATCCCTTTAAAGTACAGAATACTTTGTTGTTCTCTCCAAGTGCTGAATTTTCCCAGGTTGACTTTCATTGAATGCTGCCCCTTTAAAAATCAAACTGCTGTCTAGGAATCTCTAACTCAGTTTGCAAAATAACACTCTTTATTTTTCTCTCTCTCATTCTGATTTATTTGTGTAGTGTGATTCCTCTAGTGATTCCCTCTTTTACTTCTATAAACAGTTCCTGTATGGACAGAATACATAGAGCAGATGAGAAATAAGCAATAAAAAGAAATCAAACTATGGCTTCTGGGTTTCAAAGCCACAAAGCAGAGGGGAAGGAAGGGAGAGGGGCGGGTCAGGGGAAAATTTAACTCTTTGTGTTGTAATTGACTACATTTCAGGTCGACCGTGCCTCACTTAAACCTCTTCCTTTTTTCTCAGTCCCCACAGAAGTGTTTGTACAGAGAGGGGGGAATATCATACATTCCTCCGTGCAGCTTTCTCAGGGCTGGCTTTCTTCTCTCTTCTCAAAATCAGTCCTTCAGCCTAGGAGAAAAGCATTAAGGAATCCAATTTTTTGAATGCTTTTGTTACCTGCATTATTGAAAATCCATTCAAGCAAATATACTGAGCTGAGGGTTTTCTTTATCTTGATTCGATGCCCCTCCTTAGCTGCATAGTCTTGAAATAATTGGAAGCTTTTGTGGATTCCACTATCTACTCAGGAGAAAAGAGGAGTTGGACAAAGGTAGCCGAGCCTGCAGCCCGTGTCGAGTAACGTATCGTCATATATTCCTGTAAGCAGCCACACAAACTACGAGGAGAAGTTTCCCACCAGCAAAAGCCTTCCCAGGTGTGAAGAGCAGGGGAAATGTGATGGGTTTTTTTTTTAGGGAGCAAAGCAGAACTGTTTGCAACTGTGCTGTTCACACTCGCCGCGTCCGTATGTATCGTGTGCACGTGTGATAACGAGTGTCCGTGCTGGGGGTTCAGCTCCAAAGTATCACCGATGGCAGATTGTGAAGGTGAAAATATTGAACAGAGACAGAAGAGACAAAAATTCCTCCCCCCTGAGTCTGTTCAAATGAGATTTGCTGGTGCTTGCAGACGAAGCAGTTGCGTGGATGGTGGCTAAAAGGCAGTGCTGAGGGATGCTGGCAGAAATGTAATTTTTATCAGCTCCTCTGAGGTGCCACCCTTAAGTTTATCAAACAAGCAAAGCTGATTTACTCTTCGTTAGTCTCAGTTGCATGAATCGGTTGCCAAGTAAACAGGATTTTGCATTTTCCTAATTACTTTCATATTTGTGTTTTACCTCTATTTGTTCTCTTGCAAAACTGGTCCTAATAATTAGTCAGGCTCCTGCTGCCTAGACCTTAAAAAAAAATATATATAAAGGGGGGGGAGGAGGAAAAAAAAAAAGACTTCTGAGGGTTTTCTCTCCCTTATAAATTCATTTTTGTTACAAGCATCTTTTATACATATTACTAAAGGGAGCGCACTAAGAAATGCAAATAATAGTTCTTTATTATGACAGTTAATTAATAGCAACCTGTTTTAATGAATAAAGTCACTCAGAGTCCTTCAGCACTTCCTAAGTAGAGGCCAGAATCTGTAGGGATTCTTTTTTTTCCCCCCCTCATTGTATAGCTCCGAGACTCCAGCGCACTATATAGGGCCTGTATAGAAATGCTCGCTAATGAAGAGGGAGGGCGAGGAACTTGTCTGCATTCAAAGATCACTGGTGAGTCATTCAACGAGAAAAGGCCCCTTGCTAGGAATAGTCACAGTTCCGCGGCATTGTGCTAGCAAAAGGGTTTGATCAAAGGTCTCCTGCCGAGCTTGCATGGTTTCCTTTCATACGACGACCATAATTAAAACCACTAATTCTCTTTTAAAATGCTGCAGGATGCCATGTAGGCATCTGTCTGGAGTGTCCTTTGTGCTGTCGGGAGCTGTTAAGGACCAGCACCGAGGGCTTTTCAGCGACATGCCAGTCAGGAAGGTGATTCGACATAAGGGTGCCTCTGAAGGCTTGACAGGGCCTTGACTACACAATTCCAGCTGAATTTGCCCCTTGTCAGCTGCCAGTAAATAAATCTCAAAGAAGGGAGGGAGGGATGGGGGAGAAAAGCTGAAGTTTCATTACCTGATCCCCGGAGCTTTGTTGGTTTTGGCATGGCCCAGGGGGAAGCCCTCACCCCTCGGGGGCCAGGGAGCTGGAGATGGCCATTGGAGACCCCCGGCGCCCGGCAGTTTGAAGACCGTCAATACTTGTAACAGTTCAGCTGTTAGGAAGACAAATAAATGGAAGAGCCCATTAATCCCCTTTGGGTTCTCCAGTGCCTTTTGCCCTTTTATCGCAGCCTTATTAGGTTCCTACTCATCTTGAACCAGGAGGGATGAATTGAAGTTGTTGAGCGCTAATTGGCAAAGACTTTTCATCATGGGCCAAGAACTTTCACTGACTTGAAAGTAACTTCGCCACGGGGAGGAACAGCAAATTCTTGCCTTGCCATTAAAACAAAACCCCCAAATCTCATTGGGATTCAGTGCGATGTTTAATTTTATTTATTTATTTATTTATTTTAAAAAGAGGTAACTGCTAAATTGTTGAGCTTGTCCTTCATGAGGTTGTTGGCAACTTCTGTTTGCTCTTTAAAAGAGTCACGGAGCCAGATGGGACACAGGGTGATCCATTTTGAAATATAGTGGAAATCCACATCCCTGGAAGTGTTGAAGGCCAGGCTGGATGAGGCTTTGAGCAACCTGGTCTAGTGGAAGGTGTCCCTGCTGATGGCAGGGGGGTTGGGACTGGATGAGCTTTAAGGTCCCTTCCAATCCAAACCATTCTATCATTCTATGATCTTACATGTGCACCTGCTCGTGGGCCAGGCTTCCTGCAAGCAGCCTGGGAGATGATCTGTAGGGTGGCACCATTGTTCTTCACAGTTTGCAGCTTCTCAAGGGTCAAGCAGAGTGGTGCTGAGGTTTCCGTGTCCCCAGGGACAATTCTGGCTGCCCTTGAGTCATCCTGGGTTTGGTGATGGGATTTATGAACAGGAAGTTTTTCAGTGTGGAGGCACTTGGAATGTTCTCACGTAATTTTTTTTTTTAATGTTGATTTTGGTAAATGCTGCATTAAGTTGCACGTACTGCTTGCCTTCTCTCCCCACATCCCCCACTGCATATTTTAAATAAAGAATAAAACTTTTGCCAGGTCATGAAAGCACCTTATACGTGATAAGTGACAATGTCATGGTCCACCCCACTCTGGAAGACATCATTTTAGAGCACAAAATCCTACTGACGTGTTCCCTAGCCTCTGCATTTGAGGAACTCATGAAAAAGGTGCCTGCATTAAGAGTGGCATCTCCCACTGGAATGCCAATACCTGTATCCTGGTGAAGCCCACCCATACCAAAGCCCTCACCATCTTTCCAGGGTCTTCCAGGAGCAGGAGCTTGGCGTGGTACTACATGAGCAAACAGGTGGTTAAAGCTCCTGCACCACTCGCAGTAGGGAATGAAGACATCATTGTCAGTACCTTCTGAAAGGCTGTTTGGCTTGCATCTGCCCAACGAAGCTGGAGTGAGTACTCACGGAGTTCCTCCTGCCAGGTGGATGCCAGATGCTGCCCGGCTCCACGGCCACGAAGGGCCATGCAGTGAGGATGGAGGGTGCTGGTGACACCACGTCCTCCACACGTTGTCCTTCCTATGGCAGCGTTTGAGTGCTTTTGGGTATTTTAGAGTTGTAACACGTCACTGCTGGTCAGGTACAGCAGCAGCTTGCTGAACTTTGGGGAAGGTTCAAGAGGAGCATGGTTTGGGATGGTTTTGAGGGCCTTTTTTGTCATGTCCTTTGATTTAGCAGTAAAGCCACTTAAAAAAATGGCATCTGAAGGACTTTGCTGCTTGTAAAACCTCCCCAGGGAGGATCTGCTGCCTGTTTCAGGCCAGAAGGAGGACTTGTGTGCTCAAATTGTTACCATTTTTTCCCTAAAATTTATTATTTCTCCCTTGCTGCCTCTTGACGCTGTTGTTATATTGAAACTTGACGTTTTAATAAAGGCTTTTTTCGAAACAGAGTGAAAAGAAGGAATGAGTATAAATTGGAATAACTTTATTCAGATGAGTGGAGCTCATCCAGCGATCCTTCACAGCCTGCTTCTAACAAACCTGAGATTTTGCCTTTTGTTGGGTTGAACAAACCCAATGCAAACATCCCAGTTATCAGTGAATTTTATCAGTAAATTCTTGTTGGTCAAACTATAGAAGTGGGTTTTGCTGCTAAGTGAGGAAGAGATGTGATGGCCTTGAGGAAGATGAAGGTCAGCCTAGATACTTGGTGTACACAAGTGTTGTCGTTGCTGATTAAAAAACGAGGTGGGTAAGGTACTTCTTAAGATGAGTTCTTTCTCTGACAATGTTTGGGAAAGAAAAACTAAGAATTTACTACTTGATTGCAAGCTGTGGTTTGGCATCAAGAAAACTGGATTTTTTTTAAAAAATCCACAATCGTAATTCTGATCCTTAATTGAACTAATTTAATTAAACCATGCCAGTCTTGCATTTGATTGAAGACTGCAGTTTGGTTTTGCTAGAAGGTAAGAGTGAACCATGAGTAATTCTGACTTGTTATGAAAGAGGATTTTTCTCTCTGGTGAGGGCACAGGGCAGAGGTCAGAACCTCCTTTGGCCGGGTGCATCACACTGCCCCAAAGTCCTAAGGTATTTTTTGCACAACTTAGGCTGATATTTCTTCAATATCCCCTGCTCACATATCACGTTGACTTTCCTCCAAACCTACTGAGTCTTGTTTTCCATCATGTAAAAAATTTGAGTCGATGACATGACATGAGGAATATCCAGCTTCTTCACTCGCTATTTTATTTAGGATAATTGTCCCCTTCAAATAAAGTTAATTATGGAAAACATAGGAAACATGAGAAACGTGGGCAATATGGGCCAGGCATTTTGTCCTCTGTTTCTGAAGGCAGCGTCCTATCAAGGTGCCGCAGCACATGGGTGACCTCAAGTAGCATTGAAAATATTGGGGTTTATTGTATTTTTAAATTCAGAGACATCATTTATAACATTTTAATTCTTCTTGTTGTCCCTGGCATTAAAAGCAACTAGTTTTAAGCAACCCCAGTGACCCCTAAATACCCTTTTTTTTTTTTTTCTCCAACCGGCATCTTGCTTTTTACCATTTCCTTAATGTTTGAAGCTAGAAATACAGCTTAAGTGGCATTATGCTAAGTAATTATTCTTACAGGATGTGAAATGAAACAAATTTTGCACAGCATGAAATTATTCCTGCCACGTATGGCGTTTGGTGGCAGATTTTTTTTCCGTTTGGACCGTAAACAAGGCTCGGTGGCAACGAAACAACACGGAGGAGAGGAGAGGAGAGGGGGGGAGCGAGGAGGAAAACGCTACCAAAGGTAAGTCCTTGTAGCAAAAATATTTTTTTGGCTGGATCAAATATTAAACCTGCTACTACAAATTTCACGCTTTGCATTCCTAAAGCAGATGCCAAGTGATGATGCCAAAAATTAATTGGAAATAATATTGCTTGCCTTGTGTGTGCGATCCAGCAGAGGGCACAACGGATAAATGATGCGTGCGTGGCCGGATCCGCCGCCGCTGATAAGGATGTTTGGAATTATTTCCGTAAAAATATGTAGCAACATGCTTGTGTGCTTATTTACATTTGGGGATGTGGTCTGGAATGGAGGGTTTAGATTTATAACTATTTCTCCTTCCCTCCTCCTCCCGCCTCCCACCCCACCATCAATACATAGGAGATTTTCATGTTTTGCTGGCTTTATGTTTGGTTAAATTGCTGGGTTTGCTCGTTAAAGTAGAGTGAACTGGTTCAGTCTTTGGATGATAACAGGAATTAAAAATTCAAACCTTGGCTGCTAACAGGGAGGTGATGTGTCTTGTAGCGATGCGTCTTGTAGTAGCGTGTTCTACCAGCAGTATCTTTACGTGGCTTTCTGTGGGGAAATAAAAATGTCGTTACAGTGTAATAAATAAATAAATAAAATATTATGATAATGCTAAGAAGGGGAATATTGCCCCTTTTATTTATGGAAAAATGTGAGTTGCTTGTTTATAAATAACAAAATAGTAATTGGGAAGAGAAAGTTTCCCATTGGTTTCACATACTGTAGCATAAAGAATCTATGATTGCATCAAGCAGGAGAGAGATGGGGAAAAGATATAAGAGAAGTCTAAACCAGAACAATTAGATAAAAAAAACAACCCTGCTATTATTTGGATTCAATGAGTTCTGCAATTAGCAAAACGGACTAGGATGTTAGGGCACAGCACTGCTTTCACTAGTGCAAAATGAGTAGATCTTCTTAACTACAGTCCTTTGTATTCAGCAAACACATCAGCCAGGAACAAGCATCACCCGTAAATCATCTGTCTGATTAAGGAAGAATTTTTTCAGAAATGATACAGATCAGAAAAAAAATGTTAACATCATGTACTTCCCACTCAAAAAAAACCCCCTCATTTAAAAAAACCCCATACTTCAAATTATTCCCACTTTGCACAAGTGCAGACGAAGTGGGCAGGAAGGGAAGGAGAAGGAAACGTGTGTTAGAACAAATGCAACAGTGCAGCCTTTCTCAAACAACTGAAAAAATATATTTCACGCTGTTTCCTTCCAGTTTCACAACATACAAATAGATGTTGCCTTGGAACAAGTCAACATTTGATGCAAACAACCTCAGAGCTCAATCTGTGCAAGGAAAAAAAAAAAAAAAGTCTCGTTTTCATGTTCTAGCCTCTCCCTGTCTTGTTTCAGGGTTATTGTTTAAATCGACATTTTCCAACTGTGTAGATTTTAGCTGGAGGTTTGGGGTGGTTTTTTGCTTGTTTGTTTGTTTTGGAGAGGAGGGGGTTGTCATTTTGCAAGGTAGAGGAGATAAATGAGATGTTTGAAGCACCTCAGTGGAGTGGCATAAAAACTGGGAAATCAGAGAGATTGTCAATCTATGTTTGTTTTAGAAATAAAATAAAATAAATCAAGCAAGAGCAGGTTAGAACTGCTAATACTGAGCTGATTAAGAGCAGCAGTTACATAAAAAGCAGCTCCAGTTTATATTGTAAGTATTACTGCAGCCAGGAGAAATGCAGCTCCAAAGCTTTTAAGGGCTGGTGTGATGATTTTTTAATTATTATTATTATTTTAAAATGAATTAAGTGCTGATGAAAGGTGTGGGATTGACAGCTTTGCAAACTCAGTGCTGCTGTTTAATCACATAACCTGTGGTAGTGCCCACAAGACCTGCAGAACCAAGTTGTCCCAGGCCTCTGTTGACTCTGTTTTTAGGGCCAGAGATCAGACAGTCCCTCAATCCAGGCTGGGGTCCCAGATCTACTTGGAAATCTCTACAAGGAGAAAGCAAGCAAGAACCTTGCAATCCCAAGCCCTTGTCCAATTGTTATTGGGTTGGCAAGGATGTCGTTCAGACTCTAAATACCTCCCACACCTTCTACCAAGCTTGAGATTGTTGAGAAGTGGAAACCCACAGGTCTAATGAGGCAGGAAAGCAATGGGTGCTGCTGTTAAGGAGATGTGGCTGCTCCTCCCTGGAAGTGTTGAAGGCCAGGTTGGATGAGGCTTTGAGCAACCTGGTCTAGTGGAAGGTGTCCCTGCTGATGGCAGGGGGGTTGGAACTGGATGAGCTTTAAGGTCCTTTCCAACCCAGACCATTGTATGATTCTATGATTCTGTTGTGACCGACACAAGATTCAAGGTGAAGGGTCCGAGGAGGAGGGAAGACTACTCTTGCCCTTCCCTTTGGTGGAGTTTCATCTGATATATTGGAAATTGGCAGTTGCAGGTAGTTCCTTTTCCGCTTAAGAGGTATTAAAAGCCGTGGAGACTGACTGAAGCCACTGCAAGGAGGTTTTGTGTCCACTTCCCTTGATAAGAAGAGGCTTTTTGCCCCCAACAAGCTCACAGCACTGGGGTCCTTGCTCCAGCAAAGCGTTCCCATTAGCCCATCCACATCCTTCATTGGAGACCTTCCCTCTGCAACTCTTCCTCCGGCATTAGCCAAGCTGAATGTCCAGGTGTCTAGGGCTGTCCATCTCCCACTGAGGTATCCAGATCAGGTTGATGGTAGTGGGTATTTGTACCACTCACATGGCAATGGCAAGGAGGAATTCCCACTGGGAATTCTGGAAATGACTGGGTTTGGTGGGCAGTCCGTTTAGATTAGACCAGGTCATTTTTTCTGTTGCTGAAACATTTCCTTGTGATGCTCTGTTCAGCCAGCAGTGAAATGGTTTGCTTTGTTTGGAGGATTATTTGAGCCTTTTGGTTCCACAGCCTTCCTCCTTCTAGGTCCATTTGAAAAAGGAAACTGTCTGCATTCAAAATTAGAAGTCATACATTTTGTTTTAAAAAAAAACCCCACCTCTGAATTTTCAGACCTGAATTCT
Organism: Antrostomus carolinensis; assembly: GCF_000700745.2. Classification (NCBI taxonomy): domain Eukaryota; kingdom Metazoa; phylum Chordata; class Aves; order Caprimulgiformes; family Caprimulgidae; genus Antrostomus; species Antrostomus carolinensis. The sequence goes on from NW_010301733.1 coordinate 10,677, forward strand.
GAAAAGATAAAATAATAATAATTACTTTTTGTTGCCTTTTATTTGTTTGTTTGGGGTTTTTTTGTTTATTTCTAATGAATTTCTTGTGGCTGAAATGTCCCAAAATCAACCTGACTACAGCAATGGTTTGGTGTCTCAGGACTATTTTTGATTTAGCTAGTGGCTATTCAAAATATCTTGCATACCTTTACCTATCACTGCAAACAAGATTTGAGGTCTTTGTGGGAGCAGGTAGATTTATTTCCCAGTCCTTTATTACTAAAGCAGAGAAAAAAACCAATACAGGAATAATAAAAAAGAGTTTACTTGCCTCATGATCTTCTCCAGGGTCATGAGCATCATACTGGGAGATGGTGGAGAGGATGAGGATTTTGCTAACACAGCTTGTCTCCGAGCTGTCATTCCTGGCCCACACTCCCCCAAACTTCCTTAACTGCTCCTGTCTGCTGGGAACCCCCATTGAATCACAGAATGCTGTGAGTTGGAAGGACCCACAAGGACCATCAAGTCCAACTCCTGTCCCTGCACAGGACAATCCCAACATTCAGACCATGTGTCTGAGGGCCTTGGCCAAATGCTTCTGGAATCTTGTCGGGCTTGGTGCCATAAGCACCTCCCTGGGGAGCCTGTTCCAGTGCTCCACCACCTTCTGCCTCAAGAACCTTTTCCTCATGGCCAACCTCACCCTCCCCTGCCACATCTTCCTGCCATTTCCTCTGGTTTCCATGGTCCATTTTCCAGTCGCTGCTCTCCCACTCCTGCCCTGACCCTGAGGTACATAATGGAAACACTTCCTTGGTTTCCAGTCAGGTCCAGCTTGGGTTGGAAGGTGATTCTTGGAGGTCAGCACATCCCTGCAATAGTAACTTCATATCTCTGCAGGTTTCCTTTGAATTTCCTACTGTTGCCTCTGTTTCCTCAGATGTTTCATGAAAAATGGGACATATCCTGACCTGCCTCCTGACTGGGTCTCCAAGGTGGGAGCAGTGAGGCATGAACCTCTCCAAATCCTCCCTCACAGGATCCCCTTTGCAGGTCAGCCTCCTTTCTTCCCAGCAGGCCAGGGAAGCCTCTCCTGGAAGGACACGAGGCTGCATTCCAGTCGCGGGGTGACTCACCCCATCCCAAGGCGCTGATCCCAGGGAGATCTCATGGTTGTGGGTCCCTTTCTCTGTGTCAGTGCTGGAAGAAGCCCAGGTTGCCAGCTCAGGTGTGGGCATCTGCAGTGTAGGAAATCCCACACAAGGTGGCAAACCCTTTTGCAGCTGCAATTTGCATTTTATTTTTTCAAATAACACTCTTTAGGTCTCTTGGCGTACAAGGTTGTGAAAAACCAGACCTTCTACAGACATGTGTATAAGCTAAATATTAAAATCTGACTGAAACAACATTTTAGACCTCAGGCCTGCTGGTATATTCCACTCAAAGCAAACGTGCAGCATCAATTGGCAGCTGCCTAGAAGAAAATATATTAATAGAGACAGTAGAGACAGCCGGAATAAGTTGCAATGGACCAATTGAGCTCTTTTGAAGAGGAGAAAATAAGCGCAATTGCTGATTTCTTTGGCCTTATTCTCAAGGTCTCAGTGCCACGGCAAAGCCCTGTACTAACTTTGCGTGGGCTTAGCTGCTATAAAGGCAAAAAAAGAATCTTCCTCACTGTTATTTTGTTTTTGCAGTAAAAAGAAGAAGACAACATTTTTCACCCAGACTTCCTTTACAGAAATAAGGCAACTCCAGGAGATCTGAATGAGCCCCTTGGAGATTACAGATACTGTAACTGGCTGCTCCTCATGCTTTATAACACCCAAAGGTGCAACTATCCATTAATCACAATCACATTTGTGCATTCAAATATAAGACTTAAATTACAGATTTTGAAAATATTACTAATAGACTTCCCTATCATAAAATGTTTTACATTCACAGTACTTGAACTATTTCAGTTCTAGGTTGATGAGGTTTAAGCAATTTCCCACTGCAAGAGTTAGACTCTGGAGCTCACAAACAGCACAACCCAACCAGGGGCAGCAATAGTTGGTAGAGTCATAGTGCAAATCAAAATAAGGAGTGCAGAATTGCACAAGTTGTTTACATTTCTAAAATATAAATGAACAAGACAAGATCTTATATTGTACATGCAATAAATTATAGTAAGCATATGACAATGGGGCTGTGGCATTCTACAATTTTAGCTGGTGTACCAGAGTTGAAGCCGGTGAAAGATAGGACTTGGTAAAAAAAACATTTCAAACCTCTGTTGTCCATAGCATAGGAGACTACCTTCTCCTGTGCAAGATGGTGCTCAAGAGCAGATAAAAGAGGAGGGGACGTGTCCTGAGCACTGTGACAAGCGGACAGGGCAGAGGTGGAGCAGGAGGGAGCGATGCACAGAGTCCAGGGAGAGAAAGTCTTAGCTGATGCCTGAGAAAGGTAAGCGTGCTGTGGTCAGTGATGAGGCAAAGGCCATTTTTGTGAGTCCCTCTTGTCCTACACAGCTGATACCTGGTCCCTCTGAGGAAGGTTTGGTGTGCTGAGAGCTGCCCAGGGTTATGGTGAAGGTTTGTGTTGAGCAGGCAGCCATACACCTTGGCTCCAAATACCTGGGAGAAGAGAGTGGTGTGTCCTGGTTCATCCTGGAGGCTGAGAAACAAAGGAGAAAGCCAGGGGTGGGTGGGTAAATGCTCCTCTGGTCTTCTCAAGAGCTCAGGTTTCACCACGTGACAAGAAACATTTTCCAAAATCACATGTAGCTTTCTGTTGAGGCATGTTGCCGTAGTGTTAGCCTGGAGAAAATTCATCAGCTATCCCTGGGGATGGGAAGTGACGTCTGAGGATGCAGGAGTGGAGCAGAGCTTTGTGCCTGTGAGTTGTACCCATGCAGTGGGTGTCACCCACGGGTGACAAAGGGTGTGCAAGGATAAGGTGCAGCATGACCCACACTGAGAGGTCTGTCTTTGCCTTTGTACAAGTGGACATCCTTGCCTGTGTGTTGCTCAGGCAGCCGCCCGTACAGCATGGTCCTGCTGCTGGTCTCATGGGCCGCAGGCAGTGCTCCTGCTGAGACACTCAGAATCAGAGACTTGCAGAATCCCAGAACTGCCTGGATTGGAAAAGACCTTTAAAAACATCAAGTCCAATCATGAACCCAACACTGACAAGTCCCCAACTAACCCATGTCCCTCAGCACAATGTCTACACGACTCTTCAACCCCTCCAGGGATGGGGACTCCACCACTGCCCTGGGCAACCCCTTCCAATGCCTCAGAACCCTTTCAGCAAAGAAATTCTTCCTCACATCCCATCTCAACTGCCCTGGGCACAACTTGAGGCCATTTCCTCTTGTCCTTGGCCTCTTCAGTGTTTGTCCACCTCTGAGTTGACATCCCCACAGATGTCAGAGGGGATGTGAAGCCAAAACATAGAGGGGATGGTCTTAAATGCAAAAGCCCAGCTTAAGGCATCTCTGAAGCACTAATTGCTGGAAGCAGAGAGATGTGGCTGGGGAGGATTACTCTGTGCTTCTTCTCTCACCTCATTTCCAAAGTGTGGCTGGTGTTGGAGGTGGAACAACACACCAGTTGGACCCAAGACCTGACCCAGTACAGATCTTACCCTGTTCTTACAGACAACATTACATTTTTCTGGTCTAGGCTTCAGGGTCAGCGACTCCCTGCTGGTCTGCCTGTCCCTTCTTGTTTGCCCTGTGGCAGGGCAGAAATCCCCACCTTTCCCCCAAGTAGACAAGGTGACAGTGAGGTCGTGTCTCCCACAGGGGCCAACCACCACATCCCTTTTCCCTTCAATTTCAAACAGGACTGGACCAGATTGAAAGAGCCATAAGTACATCCATGTCTCTCAAACCTTTTTGGCCAACTCCAAGCCACCTTGGCCACATGTGCTGGAAATCCTGGAGCGAGGGGACACCCGTTGTCCTTACTTTGACATGATCAGGGTGATGAGGGGTGAGAGGAAGGGCTGGAAACAGGCATAAAGTATGCACCAGCACTGCATGCTGTTCTCCCATTCTGTGTTTACATCCCTGACATAATCTTGGTCCTGATTTGGTCTCCACCTCATCTGGCTTGTGTAAGCTGCTTCCCGTGACCTTTCCCCAGCAAAGGGAAGAAGGAGGAGGGATGGGGGGCATGTTAATAGAGCCAGACCCTCCTGCCAGCGGGCAGAGGGTGCTCTTGCCTAGCATATCCCACTCCCTCTGGATAGCAGGGGCTGTTCCCCTATAAACCAGCCCTTCACACAAGCTCAGGCCCAGGGATGCCCCAGCATCCCCGCTGGCCCAGCACGCTGGTGAAGGATCTGCTTCATTAATATTCCTGCTCGGGTGGGTGGGTGGAGGGAGCGACACATCTAACCTACTTTATTCAAATAGAAAATGTGTGTGGTGGAGTGAGAGGGAGATACAGGCTCTGCCATAATTCCAGATTTAATTGGAAATTTAGTAAATCTGCTAAAATATTTAGTGGTTTCAATTTTTTCCCCTCTTCTGTAAGAAACAAAGGATCCTGGTTTATCATGTGTCTTTCAACAACTTTAATTTCATTTGTAGATTAAGGATGGAAGTAGCATTTCCACTCGATTGCATACTGGGCATTAAGAAGACAAAAACCTTCATTGTTTGCCCAAAGTTGGAGGGGTTTTTTTGCAGACATTAAGCTGTAGGTGGCATTCTTTATACCTGACATCAGGATGCTTTTGTCAGAAGTTCAGCTGACAGGATTTTCTGCTGACCCATCAGAGGTGTGTGAAGCAGTGAAAACAACTAAACTGTTTCTGCCAGGTGATGGGGACCCAGGCAGGAGTGGGACAATCTCATCCCAACCAACCAGTTGGTTGCAAAATTGGGAATTCACTTTTTTTTTCTTTTTTCTTTTTCTTTTTTTCTTTTTTTTTTTTTTTTTTGAAAGAGCATCTGAGGGAATTAAAGAGCAAAGATTTGGTGGCTTTTGCCATAAGATAGTCCAAAGCAACTCTTGCCCAAGAAGTGATTGATGGGACAGGGTTTTTTTTTCCCAAACCCTTTAATATCTCATGAGTTTCTGGATGCCAAAGGGGTTAATACTCACTTCTGCCTCCTTTGTTGGTGGTGTTGGGGCCAGAGGTGAGGTTGTGGGGTGGGATCCCAGGATCAGACCCTGGATAGGGCAGCCTTAGAGAGCCACCAGGTTGTGGTTAAAACCAGCATCAGGCCCATTTCAGCGTGGTATATTGTACCCATATGGGACAGGGCGTGACATGCAGGTAACAGAAGTTGCACTTCCATGTATGATTATACAAATAAACTCCTGTTTCAGCCTTAAATGTCCACCTTGGCTTTAAAAGTCCACCATGCATGGAAGCAGTCTTCCACCTGACAGCCCAGAAGAGATTTTTTTTGGGGCTCCCTTGCAAGTTTTGCTGTTTGTTCCCCAGCACCAGCCAAATTGCTCCCGTGTAAGTTAGTGGGAGTTTAGCCCTTGGCTCAGATGGGAACCAGGCTGGACAGGGTGCCTGTATGAATCCCATCCTCCTCGGTTTTATTATTATTTTCAAAAATAATCCTTTGTTTTTATTTTCTCTCGAAAACTCAGCCCAGCCTCTTCTGAAGCCATCTTTCTGTAATTCTCTTAACTACTGTAATGCAAACTCACCACAAAAGCTCCTCGAGAAATCAAGGCTTTTGTGAACGCCGGGGGAAAGGAAGAAAATTGTCGCCTAACCTTTCAGCCATCCTCGTTTTCAGGGGAGCAAAGGACAATCTCTGGAGACACAGGGTTGGTTTTTTTTTTTATCTGTGGCAGTTAAATCAGATTTATTAACATGCCACGTTATGAAGGTGGGAAGTAACATTTGTTTTCCTAGGTCTTTAGGGAATTTATCCTGCCATCATTAAACTGGATTTTAAACCACCATTTAATGTTTTGTTATTTTTCTATTGGTGTTTTTTTTAACATCCAGTGTTAATCCTGCAATTGGAAACCACAGTGGATAAAAGTACTGTGTAACTTGCTTCCAGAACAAATAAGGTACAGCAGCTAATTTTAGTTTTAGGTTTCAAGGAGGGGGAGAGGAAGGGGGTAAGGCAGCACCTTCCCTTTATACTGCGAGACAGCCTTCAAGTGCGAAAGCAGAAATCCCAAGCTGAGATCTAGTGAATGTAGAAAAGGTTCATTTTCAAAATTGCAACAGCCTGTACTTAGGTGATATTAGAAGACACCATGACAGGAAAGTAGTTTTATGCATAGCGGCTTAGCTAACATTTTGAGAACTAGTTTAGTGAAGCTATCAGGTTTAAAAATGCCAAAGCCACAAAGTTTTAATGAAACTATGCTTGGATCAAAGTACCATAAAGAGCATCCAAGAACTGCTTAAAAGATCCTTGAGTGGAAATTAGAATGGATCTTCAGGATTTATTCTGTAAAGCCTGTCTATTTTGACCTTTTTTCAGTCTCATATTAAGGCTGCTGAAAGTGTGTTTTGTTTGGCTAATGCTTGGGACTTGCTCTAGCTATTAGGTCTGTTAAACTGAGGCTGCCACTAAAGTTTTAGTGTGCATTAATTGACTGATAAGGACCTGGGAATCAAATGGCTGAAGCAAAGGGCTATCATAGATTTTTTTTTTATGTTTTTTTTTTTTCCTTTGCTTTATTTCTCTTTGCACTTCATTTACATCCTGAGCCCTATTGGTGATCCAGATTTGAATAAAGCCACAGCTTAAGCAGCGATTAGATCTCAATAGCTTGGATTTTCAATGAAATTGTGGCATCATTTGGTTTTGGTTTCTTTTTTTTACCACGCGTATTTAGTAAGAGGTGTGAAAATTGACACCTGGTGCAACTTTATCTCTTAAAACACTGCTTCATTTTATGCATATACGTACACACGTGCACAAAACATTTGCAGGCGCGCACAGATATACGTATATATAAAATCCTCCTGAAATTAGGGTATTAGTTGATAGGCCTTTGACTCTGTCAATGTCAGGGGTTAGTGGGAAACAAAGACGAGGCTAAGCAAAGCTTTGCAAGAATGGAAAGAGATAAGAAGACCTCCCCCTTCTTCAGGTTAATTTTTTAAGCGTGTCATCCAAACGTTCAAAGCAATGATCCCCTAAACGCTATTAGAAGAAGAAAGCCATCAAGAATATATAATGCAGTAAGGAGGGTTGGTTTTTTTTTCATTCTGATGTTATTATCATTACTGTTATTATTATTATTTGGAAGCAATATGTTTAAAGTTCACCTGCTAATCCTTAAGCTGTTGATATGACAATGTCAAAAATGATGGGATTTGGTGATTCTCATTATTGTTATGTATTGTTCTTCGGTAGTGTTCCGTATTAATATTTATAAATGCCAGGAAAAGTAGTCTTTTTATAGACATGAGAGCTCCCAAACTCCATTTTTATTTTCTTCTTAACAAATAAACATCGAATCCAATATAGATGATTACATTTTGGAACGAAAATGATTTCCCAAGCAATCCACTTGAGGCTGATTGTAGGTTTTTTTAAACTTATTTTTCTGTGAGCAAGATGACAACCTGTAGATGTGATCTCTCCTGTACCACCACTCACAACAATCCCTGTTCAAATTCAAATAAATATTGATTGCAACGAGTGTGATCAAACTGACACAAATACTGAAATAGGTTTGAAATTCCACCAAAAGGTTCTTCAAGCAGCAGTGAAATTAAACCAAGGGTTAGGAAGGAATTTGCTGATCCTTAGTCACCTTCTTAATTTGAAGCTTTGCGTTTCTATGGGTCCTGTTTTTCTGTGGTGTGAGTTGTCCCAAGGGTGAAGCCCTGAGGATCAGCTCCCTCCTGCTGGGTAGTTTGTCTAATTGACCACGGGCACATCAGTCGAAGAGAAGGTAGGTGCTTAGGATGGTCTTCTAGGTCTTGGAAAGCCCATCCTGATTTCTAGATTCTATCCCAAATTCTTCTCCAACCTTGGAAACTCATCTGGCAGGCTCAAGGTATTCACCAGAGTTAGCATCCACCTAAGGAGACTAATTATCCTGTGACTGTTGTTAGTCAAAGGACAGTGAGGGATGGGATCATCTGGCAGGAGAGACATGGGTTGTGATGGCAGGTTCCCACCTCGAGTCCCCTATCCCAGGGGTACCTCGCTCCTAAGCCACCGAGGAGTGCTCAGCACTGCTCTGCTCGCCTGCGTGCTGCCCTAGCTACACGCAGTGCTGAATGGTGCCAGCGGGCTGTCCCCACAGTGCATGCAGCCTTGGTGAACACTGGTGGATAGAGGATGCTAGAGGCTTGCCTGGAAGTGCTGAGTGAGGGACATTCTCTTCCTGCAGTGGGTTTACGTAGTTATTTTTAACCAGTGCCTCCAATACTACAACAAAAGAGGAGGAGGGGGGAAAAAAAAGAAAAAGAAGAAGAAACAGGAATTGACCTGCACATCTAGCTTATTTGGGGCTTTGTACCAAGGAGAAAAAAAAAAGTGTGCCCTAATTACCAGGTGAGCAACCCAGATCCAGACTTCTTGTGAAACGCATTTCCGAAACATTTGCAATGAGAGCAGCAATCACCTGGCCCAGCTAAAGAGAGTTTCTTAATATTCCCAGTACTATCTGAAGCAGAACCGTTCTGCAAAGGATGAGTATCTTCCAGGTTGCATTCGGCTGATATAACTGTCTCAGCGTCTGGAGGCTTTGAGGACATCTGTTCACCCCAACTTCATCTCTGCAGTGAAAGACACAATCTCCTTTTTTCAGCTCTCTCTGCTTTTTAAGATAGATCTTTGCATGAGCTCCTTTGGTTCACTGTCTGGGTTTGAGACTGGGGACATGAAGAGGGAAGAGAAACAGGAGAAGGTTTTGAACTTGGGGCAGGAATGAAGAAAGGAGGTGAGCGCAGCCAGGATGATTTAGCTTGGCTTGATGCGTGCTGAAGGGGATATCGCTGCTGGTTGTGCGTAGACTGATTGTGAGAGGGTTGAGGCTGCCTAGCTTTAACAGACCGTGCTGCTGCAAATAGAGAGAGACATGAACTGATGAAGAATATATTCAGGCTGGATATCAGAAGAGAGTTGGAGGCTCTCAGACAACAGAGATTTGGGAATGCCCTGGGGCAAAAGCTCCAGCTCATTTGAAGCCGATGCTTGTTCAGCCTGTGAAATGGGATTGTATGACTTGGTTGCCGGGGAATGTGAGGGAAGGACTTGGTGATTAAAGAGGACCCTTCTTGTCCTGAAATGGGTTTTAGGATATTTTAGTTTCCTGTTTGGTCCTGGAGGTCCTTCCCAGAAAGTCCTGGAGCTGCTGTCATGTTTGATGACCATGGCAATTTACACTGCTTTTCAGGCTTTTGGCATATTCTGGCAAACACAGAAGAAGTGTGAGTGCCCTGGTGAAGGGCATGCACTGGAAATGTTATACTCTGCTTGTGAGATGAAAGACTGTTGTTTTGGTACAATCAAATATTCTGCCTTGACCTCTTGGTGGTCCACACTGCTTTCCTATCCCCAACAGACACGAAACTGGCAACCATTTGTTTCAGCCCTTCCTTGAACTGTGGACTCTACCGTAGCATCCCATGCATTGCAAGAGACCATTGTTAACACTTTCAGCATTCCAGATTCTGTATTTGAAGCAGCCATTCCACTGGCTGCCTATTCTACCTTCTGTAATACAAACTGGCATCTTGGCACTTGGTTTGAGTAAAGGACAGTATGACATAACTGCAAACAGGAGTTTGGATTTGATAACTCAGAAGATCCTTCCTGCCTGATGCTCATTTTCTGCTGCAGGCTTGTAGGAAGATACTCATTCCTTTTTCCTATGTCTGTCAGCTACTCCTAAGGCACTTGCTTGTGGGATCTTGCAGATCTTTTTCTTCCAAAAGACTCTGAAGAGGTTTACATCCTACAATGTATTTTATACAGACACATGTGTACTCTGAGCCTGAAAGATTTCTTTCTAAACTGTTTTCCCTGTTCTTTAGCTATCTGTAAAATCAGTGTGTTGTCCACACTGCCATCAGTAGAAGAAATAATGGTCAAACAATGCTGGGCAATCACACATTATACTGGTACTACCTGAACAGACCTTCTGGACCAGTGAGCACTGTGTAAGCACTCAGTTTCCAGATGCTGCTTGGTTGTTAATAGGTTTGTGGAAGAGGAGGACTCAGGAGGAACTCCTCTGTACCCATAGGTTTGGTCTGAGCAGTTCTTAGCATACCTGTAAAACCAGCAGATGCTCAAGTAGATGCAGTTGCAGCACACTGAAGACTTGAACAAAGAGGAACTGACCTTTGAAATGGTGCCACTGTCTGTGTGCAATGAAAACTCAATGTTGAATGCATCTCAGAAATGGTGAAACCCTCTCTGAGAACCATACAAATACCCATATTTGGTGTAAAATGCCTGTACAAAGTTATTTTTCCCTGCATATTGACAAATAAGTACACACTTGGGAACAGAAAGGATGCTCCACACCCCAAGCTCACAGCTCAGCCAAGGGACACATTGCTGGCAACCACTGCAGGATCAGACAGCCTCTGCCCTGCTTTGCATCTAGGATCAGCTTTGCTCTGTGTCAGGGACCCCTTTGCACCCCAAAGCTTTGCGTGTCTTTAGGATCAACCTTCCATGTGTTACTGAAGGCAAATGCAGCCAACAGTCACTGAAAACGAGCAGCAACACCAAGTGATTGACTTCCCTAAGGAAGGACCACAAAGTCATTTAATTGCAGGGAATCTATTTTGTCACCTCATTTTCAGTGAAGGAAGTCTTTTACTCCCTCCAACCTGCAGCTGCAACTTGTTCTCCCTCACAGGCAGCAGCTTTGTGGAAGATATTGTCCTCTTTTTCCCTGCTGTGTTGAAAGGATGGTTTATAGCACAGAAAAGACATTGCAACTCACAAGCATTTCTCAGAAAAGAATCTGAGGATCTCCTGCCGGTGCTTGTCTTCCAAGGGATGCTTCTGCCACTGCTCTGCTAACAGAGGAGTTTTGGAAGCCAGCCTGACTGCCTTGTCATTGCTCATGGTCTGACACAGTCCGAGTGTGTTGCAAGGCTGCAATGGAGGACATGTGTAATGGAAAGGGGAATGAAAGTTGACACGAGTGGAGAGATGGAAGGAGTTAATGTCCAGGTTGCTCAGCAGAAGGCTCACTCCCATCTGAGCAGGGCAGAAGGGAAGGGAAGGGCTTGGAAAACCTTTCCCATGAGGGAAACTGATGCCTGGTTTGGACAACTTTTCTTCTTGCTTTCTGTGCTTGTCATTTGTTCCGCCTATTCACAGGAGAGACTCAAGCAAAACAGAAGGCTTTGTGTTTCTCTCGGACTGACTTAACGAGAGGGGAGTTTCTGGGCTGGCAGTGAGGAGTGTCTGCTCACACACCGTGAAGAGGAGCCCTGCACCACCAACATGCAGCATCAGGGCCCAGCTACCCCCCGGGGTGGGGAACAAAACAGCTGGGAAACTGAAGGCAAAACCAAAAAGCTAATTTTGTGGCCAATCTGAGTCCTCTAAAATGAGAGTTTCTTAAAGATGATTTTGGGAAATTCTTTCTGCTTGTGTAGGTGTTGAAGCTCTGAGCCAGCCCCAAAAGCTCATGAATTCCTTTTTCATCAGAGGTTCTGTGTAACATCTCCCAGGGATGTTCTAGACACATTTGTGCCTCACAGGGGTTCAGTCCCCTTCAGTCCTACTTGTTTATGGTCAGTACACCCATAAATCCCAAAGGCACAGATTACCAGGAGCTGGAGGGTTATTCCCAGGAAGCACAATCACTTATTTATTTTCTTCTTGTTCTAAATAGTGGCCAAAGTTATTGATCTGACCACCAGTTGCCTGACCAAGGATGGTTGCTATTGAATAGTTAAGACCATCATTCCTAGCAAATAAAAATGTGTTTGAAATCAGAATCACTCTGGGTGTAGGTAGACCTAACAGTTCAATCTACAGCAGGGCATCTTTAATGTGTTCTACTAGAAGACCAATGGGGTTTTTTTTCTGCCAGCAGTTCAGACTTGTGTGGGTTGGATGGTTGCCTCACACTCATTTTGCTCCTGCTGCTGACAATGGACATTTCAAAGAAAACAATGACGATTTCTTGGAATAAAATTTGCTTGTAAAAAAAACCATAAAGAAATCTCAGAGCCATTTGCTGAGCTTTTATCATCACACTTGGGAGTAGAAAGGAAATTGGCCGTATGCTGCCAGTGAACAAAGTGCTTTTCACGCCCTTCTTGAAATCCACCCATGTTTGGCCAAGTTATCAGGAGTGTGCATGTTCTTTAGAGCTTTGTTGAAATTTGGCTGCTTCATTTCTCTGAAGGCATGTTCTGCACAGCGCCTGCTCTGGCCCAAGGCTCTGGAATGGGAGAGGGACTTTTTTTCCCCCAGAACACGCCCAACTTAACTCCCTTGCATTGATTGAGCAAGTCTGAAGTTAGATAGTGAACAAGCTACCAAAGGGCCCAACCACTTTGTTCCATGTGAACAAACTGCTCTTCAGTTTTCCCTCCTAGTTTCCAATATACAGAAAGAAACAGTATCTTGGATAAAATTTGGCTGATTACAAATCTAGGTTATGAATAAACTTAAAATGAGTGTTGGAGTTGCAATATTGAGCCCTCAGTAGCTGAGGAGCTCTCAGAACACATGCTGCCTTTGCAGGCTTAATTTGCCTTCCCACTGCCTATGGCTTATGATAATTTTTAATTACCCAATCACACGATATCTTTTCCCAGAGGATCTTTGCTCCTTTGCCACACAGGATGGACAAAGATCTCCTAACAGGTACCCAGTTAGTTTTTCTTTTCATTCTTATCCACCACATTATCCAAGGCCATAAATAAATAAGGATCTACTAATTAAAAAGGTAGATTTTAAATGGTGAAAGACTTTAACTTCTGATTTATTCCATATTGTAAGGAGGGCCTAGGATGGGAGCAGGGAAGAGGGAAGGCAGCCATAAAATCTGACTTTGACTGGAGTCTTAGCAACCATTTGTGCTGTAGATGGCCTTGACACTGTTTGCCTTTAATCATATAACTTTTTATAAAACTGGAATGATAATATACCACTATCTGCCTGGAAAAAGTCAACCTCTTTATTGCTTGAGAAGTGTTGCAATACAGTGGTGATGGGGTCCTGTATGAACCAAGATAGGCAGCAAAACTCTGTGCTTAATAAATGCCCAGCACACAAATAAAATGTGAAAAATGTTTCATTTTGGTCTTTAAATAACAGCAGGATTCGAGGAGGAGGTAGCAGGAAGCTTAGGAATGGAAAGTGATAGCTTTGGCAATGCAGTGCAATGATTGAAAATGACATCTTCCATACACCCAATTAAAATTCATACCTTTTAACCTTCGCAGCCATCTGAGATCTGTATCATTAAGACTGATTCAACAAGATGCCTTGATATTCTAAATTATTTGTATGCCTGGTATTCCAAATAAACATTTGTGAAATTCATTTCAAAAGATGTTAACACTCGTGAAACCCATGTGCCCCAGAGGGATTATATAAATTTCCATGTCAAATATTTGAAGCAAAGCACTTGTACAGAAACAGTGTTTTTTGTGTTTTGATGCCTTTCATTTCCATAAACTAGATTACTTTCTGAAATTACTTTCACACAGAGAACAGTTTCTATTGAATTCCAGTCAGTGAGCTCCTTGGAGTGTGATGTGAATAAAATATTACTGGGTTATGTAGCTTCCAGGATGCATATGCATCTGTGCTGTATAAGCAGGGCAAACCAGGTTTGGATTTTTATCTTGAAGTAGGTTCATACACAGAGATTTACTGTCTTAAAGTAATTGCTAAACAACTATTTCATTTATAGCCTAACAAGGAAACTCTCTAGATTTCTGTCTCCAGCCCCTCTACCTGGCTAACAATGACACGATCTCCCTCGGTAAGTAGAGATTTGCTGGCAGGCAGCAATTCCTGGCTGTCAGTGGTTCTTGAACAGAAAAGTTTTATCTGCTTCTTGCAAACACTGATTCTGCCAAAAATTCACACACATACACACACACACACAAAAATAGATCTGAGCAAACATTGCTTCCATTGTGCTTGTTTTGCCAACCCTGTGAAATGATCAAATACCAGGTATTTAAGCGGGAGATGGAAGGAAAATTTTGCCGAGGGTGTAGGAGAGGGAAGCAGCTGTGAGATTAAGTGTTTTTACATAAACTACACACACACACACAATCTCCATTGTTATATAATATCCCCCATGCGGGTGTCTTAGGTCAGCTTCTGGACGTGCTTTTAGAAAAGAGGGTGAAATGTTAACTTGGGTGAAAAATTCAGGGTTCAGCCTTGGATCCTGTGGCAAGCCCCCTGAGTAACTCCTTGGTAGGAGGATAGCTAAAGCTGGGTGGGCTCTCTGAGCACTCAGGAGAAACACCTTACTGATTGGATTCCTATTGTGTTTTCTAGATGTTCAGTTAATAGAGGTCCTTCATTTACCTCAGCAGATATTTCACACGTGGAAATTCAGAAGCCAGGTTGTTGCAGCCAAGACTGAATGCTGGGTCTGAGCTGTTCTCTCCTGCTGTGGCAGCTGTCCCTCTGCCCAAAAAGCAGATGCACACCCTGGTTTGGGGTATGTAAAGATTCATTTGCAGGCCAGTTAGCATTTGGTTTGCTTGCCTCATGGTAATCCTGAGGTCGTATCCTCTAACCAGCAGCAAGCAACAGATTCCCTTACTTTACCCTGGAATTGCAGAATTGTTGTGGGTGGCTCTTCTGGGTGCAGAAGAGGAGTGAGTTTGTACACGCAGGGCTGGGTTTTGCAAAAGCTATGGCTGAAATAAACTTGCAGCTTTGAGCTCAGATGGATGTCTGCTCATGAAAAAGGAAATTTGCTTTCAGCTGGGGAGAGAAGTGTGAGATTTTTCATGTTGTTCTGTGGAGTTCAAACCGGTACAGTCCGGAGTGAAGGAGGAGTGAGTTACAGGACAGGCAGAGACATGAATGTATGAGCCACTGATTGAATCAGTCACTGGTCTGATGAAGCCGTGGCTCTCTCATATGATAAGACTGACTGTTGGGTTTTTTTCTCTTTTCAGTTTAGAACAAAACAGAAACCTCCTGGTGCCTTTGACAAAGGCAAAACTAGGGGGAGAAGGTCTTTTTCTGTCCTTTAATGACTTATCCTTCTTTCTATTGCCTCACTGTTCAGGGACATGGACTCCAGACCAGCACTGGCTCAGGACAGCAGCTTCTTATTTCCCCACTTGTCACCTGCTATTTTCTGTTTCCTTGTTGGCTGCATTCAGACAGATCCTTGGTAAGGAGAATGGAGGTGAGTGAATGCTGGTACATCTCAGAGCTGAGGTCAGTAGAATACAATGCTCCTGTTTTTAAGATGTTTTACGTCTTTTGTTAAATATGGCTTCTGTGTAGCAAAAAACGAAACAAAACAAAAATCCAGTAAATGTTGAAGGAAAAGGAAAGTGAAACCTTTTCAGTGTCGCTCAAACCAGTGACACTGAAAAGCAGAGCCTCATAGAAATGTCCCCAAAGACTTCAGGCTTGATTCCCTTCCGAACTGGCTATAGAGAGCTTCAAAGCAGCACTGAGAATGCCCAAGGCCTGCTCCGGGCACGAGCCAAGGGGGTGGTTGCACCCACAGAGGAGAACAAGATGTCCATGGCTCTGCTGTCTGTTTGGCTTGGGCAGGGGCTGCTGAGGGAGGGTGAGAACAGAGAACAGAAGCTGGAAATCCAGCTCTCAGGTGTCTCCTGGCTCTGCTCCTCCTCCTGCTCCTCCCCGTAGCTGCAGTCCTTTGGCTCTGGTAGCAAAACCTGTTTTGCCTGAGCATGATGAACCCCATATTGCTCAACAGAAACATCTGCCAGAATGTCGCTGCCGGCTCCCATGCACATAACTGGGTGAGAGCAGGTGGAGGGATGAACCACTGCACCATATTTCCCTTGAGGAGACCAGGAGAAAGGTCCCTGTTTTACACGTAGCCCCCAGGGTATTCTGTAGCCACCTGGGTTCCATCCTTTTCAGACTGCAAGACTTTCTTACCTCCTCATCCTTTTCCAGCAAGGACATTTGACTTGATCAGGACAAGATGCAGCTCTTCTCTCACAAAGACATCAATCCACAAACTCCCCACTGATCATTCCTCATCACACAAGGCTGACAATGAAGGGACCAGAGCATAGGAATATGGGGAACAAAGTTTTGATGTAGGAATACATTAAATACAGCCTTCCTGCCCTTTCAGAGATCCGCCAGTTCCCACTGACACAGCTCACCTGAAGGAGCTGCAGAGAGAGGAGGTTTTTTTCACTGGCTAGTGAAAGATAAAAAGCTGATTCGCAGCAATTGCCAAAACCCCATCAAGCTAAGAACTAAATAGGGTAAAAAGAAATGGGCTGCAATATATGCTCAGTCTTTGGTGCATTTTTTTAATGCCAGTCTTTAGGGGCAGTCTTTGCAAAAATCCCTAATTATTTTAGCTGGTTAATCTGGTCCAAAGTAGGCTGTTGGCCAGCATGTATACTCCACGTATGATCTGGCTTAGCTAATCTGATAAATTCCAGTTTATTCTCTGGGTAGGTCCTGCAAATCCAGGACTATTTTAATTAGAGAAACTGGGTAGTGACAGTTTATTGGGCAGTGGAGGTAAATTTGCAAGTCCTTGGGTCGGTGCTTGCCAGAGATACAGGTCATTCGGGTTAACGAGTTGCCCTAAATTGTGGCTTTTCCTTCATCTCGCTGCTGTTAGGCTGTTTTTAGCCTGTTTTTACAGATGAACAGGCCTGAGAATATTACTGACTTCAGTCTTGGTCTGTGGTTCTAACACAAAGCACTTTTTGCTCAGTCCTTTCTATTCTCCAGCCTTGGTTATGCTGGCTTCTGCACCTCTTTGAACCTAACTATAAAATGAGCATTTCTAAGAGAGAGGATTTGGATCTTTAGTTTTCCTCATGTTATTTCTTTTGCAGTGGAGCCTGCTGAGATAAAGCTTCCAGCCCAATAGGTACTGAATCCTCCTTGCAGATGAGAACTTGGGCCGTGAAGATCTGTGGTCAGGGGAGACAGGACAGACAGAAGAAACCTCTGGACCACGGTTGTGTGAGAAGAAAGCCTGGAACGAAGAGGCAGAGCTGGGATGCTTTACCTTCAGCCACCCTCTCTTCCTTATCAGAGAGCAGGCAGCTTCTGTTGCACACAACACAGCTCCATTTTTGTCATCAAGGGCTAACCATGTAAAATAAGGTCTCTTCAAACCCATTTATCATTCTTTCTATCTGACGAGCTTCATATCATTAAAATTGAGGATGAGGTTCACAGAACTTGCCAATTTCCAATGCAGATCTTTTGTCAGCAAAAGCTTCTGCTCTTTTTCTTCAGAAGGACAAGTGAAATGTGGCTATATTGGGACAAGAAACTATAAACGAAACTGAAATAATGGAAGATCACTCAAAAATTCTCCATGCTTCAAAATATTTCCACTTGCATTTGTAATGCTGAAGAAAGTAGAATTTTATGTAAGAAACAGGCAGAATAAGGACATCTATGTCCTAGTGCTCTCTCTGCCCTGAACTTCCTGCCAAAAAACCATTCCTGGCTGGTCTCTGTTTCCTTTCCTGTGAAATGAAATTCCTTGTCCTCCTTTCCAGCAAAGCCACTTGTGAAAGGTTTTGATCTGTGCATGCAAGATGCTGCTGCAGGTGTAAAAGAGCAGGCAGGGAAATGCTGGAACAGGCTTCCCAAAGAAAAATGCAGCCCAGAGCTCTGGGAGTTGTGATTCACAGAATCCCAGAATTGCCTCAATTGGAAAAGACCTTTAAAATCATCCAGTCCAATATGAACCCAACACTGACAAGTCCCCAACTAACCCATGTCCCTCAGCACTATGTCTACACGACTCTTCAATCCCTCCAGGGATGGGGACTCCACCACTGCCCTGGGCAACCCCTTCCAATGCCTCAGAACCCTTTCAGCAAAGAAATTCTTCCTCAGATCCAATCTAAATTCCCAGTTTCCAATCTAAATACCCAATTCCCTGTGTACAGAGACAATATCCTTGTGTGAAGGAGGCGGGAGGGGACCTTAGGCCCATTGCCACCCCCGAGGTGAGAGCACAGATCCAGGCCTGATCCTCAGCACACATCTCAAACTGCATTTTAAGGATAGTCAAGAGGGAGCCCCGCTGGTTTTTATTTTTCTCTCCTGACTTTGTCTTAGTGCTGGGGCATTTTGCTGATGTGGTGGAGGACGCTAACACCTTGATGGGCCCCATCTGTTCCAGCAAGGAGAGTACAGCTGAATGCTTCAAGGGTGCCCGGGTGCAGCTTGGGAACGCTCCTTGCTTTATCCATGGTGAAGCAGTTGGCATCAGGCTAGCTCCCTGGCACCCAGAGGGGGGAAATCCTGAGGTAAATTCGAGTAGACATGATGTTAGAAAAGAACTAACCGTTAGGGCAAGTCGAGGTCGCCAGGTCTCCCAGCAGGGACAGGTGCCTGCCACTCTGCGCTTGGCCGGCAGCCAAGGACTTAGCGGTGGGACTCATGCCAGTCACGCATGAAGAGCAGACACAAGACTAGATCCACTGCGACTCCGCTCCATCGGAGACAATAAGTAGTTTCCTTTGCTCTCCCTGTCTCTCTCATGTGTGTTTGTGTGGAAAGGAGGGGTGGCTGGTGCCCAGGTTGCTATGTGGCATCTCCAAGGCGAGCAATGCCGGCGCTGAGGATGCCGGAAGATGCTGTGAAGTCTTCAGTGACCCTTCATGATGTTGTTGCAGCCTGGAAAATATTCTGCACGTCCCCGTCTGGCGAAGTGGGTGGGGGTGGCAAGAGGAAAGAGAAAACAGGCCTCCAAAGTCAGAACTGATTCCTGGGCTGCGTGCAGTTATCTGCACATACAACCCGGTATTTGCATATGCAAGTATCCAGCTGTGCATTCAGTCACTCACGGTGCCAAAGTGAAGGCAGCCGTGTGCATGTTGAATGGATCCTGCTCAGAGCTTGCTCGCCAAAATCGTGGTTGCTGTGTCCACCTAACTCTGAATCCAATCTGCAGGGGAAGTATCTGAACATCTAGCTGGCACATCACACGATAACCAGAAGCTTTTTCTCTAGCCCTGTTTTGGAGGCTGTTTGTTTTACATCCCCAGATATTTAGAATATACTTTTTAATACATTCTTTTTTAGTAGAAAACACTGAATATATTTTTACCATATAATACAGAGCATGTCTGTGAGCTCTCTGGAAGTTGTGCCTTATCTATTTCAGAATGGTACAGGCAAAAAAAAAGGGGGAATCTGTTCAAATCACAAAGAAATAAATATTTTTTTTCTCTTCATACCATCTCTTTTCTCCCTTTTCTGCCTTCCCTTCTCTCATCTGCTAAATGAGATGCTTCCACAGTTTCATTCAACACAGGATGGCAGTGGTAGAGCTTGGCAGCTATGGGAGCAAATGACTTAAAACCAAAGGACAGCTTGAAAGGCAAACATGCGATTGACTGAACGTCTGGCAATCCAGAGTCTGTCAGTGGCCCTTTCCAACTTGCAACTAAGGAGCATTGGACAGTCCCTTAAATAAAATGCATTTTCCTTTAGCCTAGCAGCTGACCATGCTGACTTCTGTCATCTCTTACATCTTCTCCTATTTTCTTTCGCGTTTTCCATGTGTGTTGTTCTGCTGATCCCAGTTCTGAGGGAAAGCGTAGCAATACAGCTGCTGTGCATTTCTTTGTTATTTCTTTTCCTGCCTTGGCACCTGTAGCCACTGTAACTAAGCACTTTACAGTAATCTTAAAAGCCTTCCAAAAATACTGTGACTCATTAAAACTGACTCAATAATAAAATCGATGGCAGCCTTCTATCCCTTCTGGAAAACTCATCTGCCCTGCAGTTCCAGACAAAAATAAACTAGATAGTTTTTAGTCGGGGGGGTTTTTTTGTTTGTTTGTTTTCTTGTTTATTTTTCCCAAAGCTTAACTGAAGAAACAAATAAAGTCTCATGTGATGTCAGGACTACTAGACTTTGAATTTTTAGGTGTTATCCCTGTGCACACATATACTGTTTCTGTGCTACTTCTCTATTGTCAGTCCTAAATCCAGAACTGTGGAGTTTGAGAAAAGCAGTGAGCTAGTGTTGTAGCAAATATTTAATAAAAAGGAGTGAAAGGGAACAGCTTTGTCACAGCAGCATTTACTGGACAAAGAGCTGCAGTCTCTGCAGGTGGAATGTGCACAACCATATGTGTCATCCATAAGTGTGCTTGCACCAGGCAAAGACACAAGCCTGGAAAGCTTCAGGACAACTGGATGGTGTGTTTAGCTCTACTTCTACTCCACCCTATGACCTGTGGGGTGAACATAAGCCAGTTGCTAGTAATGTGCCTACACAGCATGGTGAGGAAGAGGAATGAGAATAATCACTGTATTTTCTGACCCACACACACCTCTTGTCCATGTTGCCAAGCAGTCGGTGAGGCACAAAGCATCTGCAGCGTGCTAAGAAAGAGCTGGTCTTATGGTGTCTGCTGATGGACTTAGACGTGGCAAGCTTAGCTCTGCTGGGGCCCAGCTGCTCTGCTCACGCAGATGCACAGGCTGGAGGTGCTGTGCTCTCCATCTGCAAGACGGGGTGAGTGCAGCCTGGATCTGCCTCTGAGCAGGAAAAGCAGCTCCCACCTCTACTTACCTGGTAGTATGGCCATAACTCAGATCTGCACACCTGTGTGCATCAGCAAAACAGGATCACACTGCTGACCTCCTTAGCAAAGATCTTTGAGATCAACAGAGAAAACGTTCTGTCTAAGAGCTGGAGATTATCTGGTTTAGAGTGTCTCT
This sequence comes from Antrostomus carolinensis, assembly GCF_000700745.2. NCBI lineage: Eukaryota > Metazoa > Chordata > Aves > Caprimulgiformes > Caprimulgidae > Antrostomus > Antrostomus carolinensis. Next base: position 31,495 of record NW_010301733.1, read on the forward strand.
TCCTGCAGTCCAGAGGGGATCGAGTTATTTTAAATCTTTTTTTGTGCAAAGAAGAAACCAGAAGATTATTGTCTTTCTTCAATGTCCTAAAACTCCTCAGGGCTGCTTATCTCCAATTGTGCTTGTCAAATATGCCCTTCTGCTATGCACTCTTCAGGGGAATGCATTTAAGAGCTTAGAAGATCCAGCCAGGAGAGGGGACTGGTGCCCATATGACTCACGTGACAAATGCACACACAGAGAGACAATATCTGCAATGGTGGGCTGAGAAAGACCCATGCAACTCATAAAAACAAAAATAAGGCTCAAATGGCTTTTACAGAATCACAGAATCACAGAATGTTGGGGATTGGAAGGGACCTCGAAAGATCATCTAGTCCAAGGAAGCTATCTCCAAGTACCAGTACCCAACAAAACCAAAATCACTCCTGTTAGCTATTTCCCTAACCTGTTCTTAAAGATCTCCAGTTTAGAAGAAACTGTACCACCAGCAGCCTAGTTCACCGTTTCACAATTCTCACTCTGCAGAGATTTTCCTACTGCCTAATTCGTATTTTCCTTTGTACCTTAATCCCGTTTCTTCTTGTCCTATCCAACTTGGAAATGCACTGCAGACTGGTGCCTTCTACAAACTGCACAAAAATGCCTCCTTGCATGGGACTGAGGTAATGTCAGTCACAGACCTGCATTCCAAAAGGTTTGTAAAAATTTTTTGTCACAGCTTTAACATTGACATGTTTTTCCGGAAAAAAAATAAAAAGACCTCAATTCTTCCTCTCTAAATTTTTAGCAGCTATTCAACTTGGGCTCTAACTTCCTACCAACCTCCTACATTACAAGCTGCTTTACCATGTCAGCCAGCAGGCAGGTCCAAGTCCCCTGTCCTTGACTTCAATGCAGCTGACCCAGACAAAGTGCCGGCTGAGACTTCTGGAACTGTGAAATCCTCCTGAAAAGTTGAGCAGGGAGTAATGCTTTGATCCAACAGTAAACTCAGGTGCTGCAGCTGCCAATGGTTTCTATTACTGCTGCAGGCTGTAAGCAATTAGAAAACTCCTACCATCAAAACGAGCATTTTTAGTTGTAAACTTTGTGACATGAAGACAAATGTGGAAATCACAAGACCTAATTATGTTTAATTGCCAATCCATGGGAAACACTCCAGTGAGCTGGCACTCTGCAAAGGAAGGAGACAAGCAGCATTGTTTTAAAACACAGATTTACCAAACATATAATTAGCTAAATACCCACATACTCTTTTAGCCACTTGTTTTATTCTGAATCAGAGCTCTAAGTGCTGAATGTGGGGAAGGCATCCTCAAATGGCCAAGTGCTTCTTTGTTAAAAGGGCTTTAAAAGACCATGTTAGCAGGTAAAGATCAAGTCTACATATACTTTGTAATTTCCTCAAAGGTTTTCTTGAGCCACTGCTTTTCTGTGGGTATTCCCAGGCTCCATCAATGTGTTGTCGTTAGGAGGAAAGCTTGGCAAGAGTCATCCTGTCAATTTTCACGGAGCAGCTTTTTTCCAAGTGGTGGAGGATCTCCTTCCTGTTGGTGAAGCGTTCAGGGACATGTAGTGATCACATTATTTACCTTGACTTTACACAAGGTTTACAAGCTTTGAAACGTTTGGGTTTTTACGAGGTTTGACAAAGCTTCCCCATGAGTTGATGTTAAATCCCATGTGCAGAAGGGTTTGATCCCACAGATTGCTCCTGCCATGGGACAGTCAGCACATGACTCAGCAACACTGGGGTTAAAGGATGGTGCTGACCAGTCACAGAATCACAGAATGTCAGGGATTGGAAGGGACCTCGAAAGATCATCCAGTCCAATCCCCCTGCCAGAGCAGGAACCTCAATGAGATCACACAGGAAGGTGTCCAGGCGGGTTTTGAATGTCTCCAGAGAAGGAGACTCCACACCTTCCCTGGGCAGCCTGTCCCAGTGCTCTGTGGGGTGAAAGCACAAGAAATCAGCCCCACATTTCTGCAAATGCTGTCATCCTCCCAGTAGCCTCCAGGCAGCTCAAACCAACTCAGATCTTATTTTAGCTTACTTAGTCCCCTTCTTCAACCGAAATACCCGTCCCAAATGATTAAAACAGCCTTTTTTCCAACAAGATTGTGGGGATGCCAAGATAGTACAAGGCATCTGATTTCCTTTGAGGAAACAGCTGGGTAGAGCCATCACTCTGAAGCATTTGCCCACCATGGCCTAGTGCTCCGTGCTGAACTGGAAGCTGCCATATAATCTCCCTGCAGCATATATGTTAATCTAGATGTTACAATAATATATTATAAAAATAATAATAGTATATATTATTCCTCTATGTAGTTATATACTCTTATATTATAATATATAAGAGTATATAACTACTCTGTAGTTTTATAACTACATATAAGATAATTATTATTTTTTATATGTAGTTATATACTATTATATTATAGTATATAACATATACTATTGCTAAGTAGTAATCCTGCTGCCCTCCCGGTGACGTCCCCTCAGGGCCTGCCGTGACATGGAGCACACACAAAATGGCTGCCGCTGCCTCCTGACCCTGAGGTGGGGAGGCCTCACCACAGCTCCATGGTGGAGGACGGGCTGGGGCCTTTCCTCACCAGGCTCAGACCCTGCTGTGCGAGGAGCCATGATGACTGTGGGGGAGACAAGGAGGTGAGGGCTGAGCTGTGGCTGGAACAACATTGTGGCTGCAATGGTGGGGGCTCATGTCCCCCACCCACATGGCCATACCTCCAGTGCCCTCCATGGTAAGAAGAGTTGCAGTGCCTCAGTTTCCCTGTATGTGAGGGAAATTATGTTATTTGCCACATGTTTAGAGGTTTGCTGGTGAGAAAACCCAAAAAGCTCCACAGTGAGCAATGTGTGGGTTGTCTCTCCATCTCTTTTCATCTTGGTGTCCCTCTGGTTTCTCTTCAGTTCAGCTACAGCAACCCCATAGTGACACTCCCCTGGACAAACCAACCACCACCAAGTGCAGGTGAGAGGACTGAAAATGGGGCTGAATGCCCTTTTCTTTCTTTTTTTTTATATATATTTTAAATTTTAGCAGCACAATTACATCTGGCTGGTTTTGCTCATTTTCAGTTTAATGTAAATACCAGTTCCTGGAAGTCATTTGGGAAGCTTGCATATGCTAATAATTTGTAGCTGAATTATTATTATTATTTTTTTACATTAAACAATAATATTGATATTTTCAAACTTTGCATGCCAAACACTGAAATTGAATTAAGTATTGTTTAAAATAACAATAATATAAATTTGTTTTAAATGAATTTAGTGTCATTTCATTGTTTGAAATGTAATGTGGGAAAATATTACTGCTAGGGCAAGAGTAAATATCTAAGTCTATTAATTTTATTGAAGTAGTGGATAGATCCACATGAACTATTTCTGAGTGTGTTTGGTTAATATTTTATTGAAAATTGGTGTTAGCTCTAACTAATGAAAATCCAAACTCACTTCACATATGAAGGTGTAAAATGCATCCAACAACTTAATAACCCATTAATTTCAATGGAATTTTTAATATTAAAGTAATAAAAAAATAGGTAGATGTTTCTAAGACATGTATACAAAGTGGAAATTGGACAACATTAGTCCTTTTTCTGAATTAACAGGGAATGATAAGGTGGATGTGCAGCTGAGATCCCTCATTGTCCAGCAGTTACCAGTTCTTTGAAAGGATGGTGCAAGAAAGGTCTGAGTATAACACCATGAATCTGTACTTCTTAAATATAATGCTTTTCATGCGTCAACATTGGAGCATTTTGTGAAGGGCAGTGCACTTGGCTCCATTTTACAGGTGGTGAAACTGAAGCACAGAAAAGGGATGTTATTTGCCTGGGTTCACCCTGTCAATGGCCACGGGTAGAGCCAGGAAGAAATCCCTGTCTCTTGACAGCTAATCCAGTGCCTAAGCCAAGATGGTCTCCTGCTTCAGGAAAATGCTTCCTTTGTAGGTAGCACTTGAGCACATGTTAAAGTCAAGGGGACTTAAACGTCTGCTCGAAGTTAAGCCTATACTTAAGTACTTTCCAAACAGAGGGTAAAACTTAAACCCATGTTAAAGCGCTTTCCTGAATCCAGGCAAAATCTGTCCAAAGCGCTTGATTCCTCTAACTGTCATAATTAATGGTGTGGAGAAGTTGGATTCTGGAGATTTCTCTCTCTTCCCATCTCTTGCTTTGTTGTTATTTCTGCATGTTTTTCAGAAAGAAGAGGAAGTAAGGAGGCTGCTTTAATTTTTTCAGCAGTCCTCCTAATTCTAGCTCTGCATGTCCTTCTTATCTTGATGGAATGTCAGTGTTTATTATTACTGTTTTATTGTGGATCCTGCTACGCTTGAGACTTGCGTGCTTTTACATAATTATCAAATCTCAAATCTGTGTAACGTGAATAAAGGTGTTTATTAAGAGAGGACCAAACAGCCTTAACAACACAGTGAAAAACAACAGGAAACCTAAACCAGTATCATGTTGGGTTTGTTGACTTTAGCAAAAACACGTCCTTGCTGCTGTGTGGCTGTGTATTTCTGAAGTTATGAAATTGCAGCCATGGCAGATCAGAGCACGTATCTTGTTTGACAGAAGTGAGGGTGAATATCAAAGTGGCATTCTTCCTTCCAGCAAATTAAAACTGCAGGGTTTACGCAGTGCTCCACTCAAGAATCCCATCAGAAGGCAACTTATTGCTGTGTAACACCGATAACAGTTCAGTCGTGCCAGTGCAGACTTGAAGAGAGACACGTGTAGCCTCAATCATACAGGCAGACAGTTTGATCTATGGGATGATTATGGTGCAGAAGAGTTGTTACCTGTTAACCTGGGTTCAAAATCTCAACTGGTGCTTGGGATATTGTCTAGTCTTCAACCAGGGACTATAAAAAGCAGCAGGCTGTATACCAGAGCCCAGTTAGACAAAACTTCACATGTTCCCTGTTACTGCAAAGCTGCCTAGAGCTGGGAAGAAAGCTTGCTTGTACAACCATTCAGGATTCATTTTGCCCTAAAATGAGTAGCTAGTTAACAAATTTTAACCCTATTACTGGTTTCATCCCTCCTGTAAGAAACTGTACATTTTCATGGCCAGCAGTAACTCATGCTGATGTCTAAAGCAGGTGACATTAGTAGGGCAGGACAACTCAACGGTTTGGACATGTAAAATGCTGGAGATTCTTTAAAATAAGGTGTATAAGTTATCTGGAATTTGCTTTATTCACGAGTGAGAAAAACCTGTCAGGAAGGGATTCAGACCTGAGTGGATAAATAATAACATTGGAAAGGCTGTATGGAGTGAGATGGAATGTGCTAGCAATGGAAGAAGGGGTAGATAAGATAAAGCCATGTCTTGAAGGTTAGGAGATGAAGGTCTAAAGTTAGGGTATGAAACAGAGAGGATCTTGCACAGTAAGGAAAAGAAACAATAAAAGGCTCATGAGCTATATAAGTGAAAATTAAAAGAATGAATGGGTCTACCATGCAATAAGCTTGGGTTAGGGATTAGTGTGTGTCATCCAGACATTGAAGGGACACTACCTCGGCTTTCCTTGGGGATGAAGATGGCTAATGGGAATGAGTGAATAGAACTGGAGAGGGTCATGTGCCATATGCAGAACTCCAAGCCCTTCTTGTGTTCAAGTCTGTAAGGATCAGATCAGCCCTAGGAGAAAGAAGGAACTGACACATGAAATCACCTTCCCTGTAGCAAAGATTCTCAATAAACTGTTCAAAGCCTGAGTACTCTGCCCTGAGCATTTGACTGGGAAGTAACAAACACGGTACCTGTAATAAAGGATGGAGCAGCTGTCTAAAAGTGATTAGGGAAACTCCTGGCTGTACCTCAGTGCTATGAAATGCTTTAGAGCAGCTTTTTAAATAACTGAACATGTGAAGGCACATGAAAAATGGGATAAATGCAAGATGGGTTTGTGAGAGAGAGATTGTGCTGGGCTCCTTGGAGAGCTTTTGCTAAGCAGAAGTCAAGAATAGTGTGATGCCCCAGCCTAGCTGGGTTCCTCCAAAGAACTGAATATATTGTGCTGTACAAGGAATTTGTGATGACAATGGAGAAGGTGAGGATTAAAACCAGTGTTCTGTCATGGGGCAAAGAGTGGTCAAAGGGGCAAGGATGGAAGGTGACTTGGGAAGAAGAACTGAGGAGCTGGAAAGTAGTTATGGAGTTGCTTGAGCTAATGAAACACACTGCTGATAGAAAATTTGGGAGCATTGTTGATTCGGATCAACTTACAGAATTTGGATATTGTGAAGTACAAAGTCAATGCACATTGGGACCAATAACAGAAGTTGCTGCCTTAAACCATGGACTCTTCAGCTTGAAAGACAGACGTAGCAAAAGATTGTGTTAAAATGCTTAGGGAATGAAGATGGGCCACTGTGCAACCTGGCTGCGAACAGAACAACCACAATCCTAGAATATATCCATTTTATTGCAGAACTGGAGTAGTGTTAATACTGTTGTAGGAGACACGAAGGAAAACCTGAGCGGGACAGTTGTGGTTGCTCACGTTTAAGATTCAAGCTGGCAGGGTTACGGGGGTGACTGGGGAAATGGAAAACCTATTTTATGAAAGAAGGCTGAAAGAGCAGGGCTTGTTCAGCCTAATAACATGAAGGCTGGGAAGAGATAGGCCTGCTCTCCAGAAATGCATCAGGGGGGTAAACACTAGGGAGGGATAAGAGCTATATAAGCTGAAATGCTGGCACAAGAACAAATAGGCAGGAACTGACTCTGAATAAATCAAGACTGGAAGTTAGAAGGAAGCTTTTAGCTGACAGAGGAAAGAGGCTCTGCAACAGAACCCACCAGTGTGAGTGGGACAAAAAAATTCAGTAGTTTTAAGATGGTGTTTAAAAATAAACATAAAAATCTATTCCAAGAATATATGTCTATAGCCAAAGTTTAAATAAAACCCTCTCATTTGTAAAACTTTTACCTTTTTTAAAACACAAAAAACTTTATGCACTTTAATTTTAAATCTCATTTTCACCCTAACAGTGTAATCATAAGGAAATAACCAACAAAACCTATGCAGTTTTGTTTCCTGTGGTGTAAAGAACCAGTCTCGATGAGTGTGAGAGTTTCACTGGGCTAGCCCTTGGCCAGAAGCTAACACAGCTGTTCACACACTGTCCCCCACCCCCAGGAACAGGGGAGAGGATTTGGGCAAGGGTAAGAAGACTTGTAGGGTGAGATAAGAACAGTTTAATAATAGAAATAAAAAAAAAGTTAAAATAATACTGATATTAATATAGTAGTGATAATGATAATAGTAACAAAATATACCAATGAGTGACACCCAGTGCCACCGCTCACCACCCGCCCACCAAGCCCGGCCCGTTCCCAGATCACAATCCCGGAGGAGCGACAATCCCGACCAGAAACCGCAATCCCAGGAGAGCCAGAGCCTGAGCGAAAACCAGAGAGCCAGAGAGGAAGAGCCCCTCATGGATCTCCTGCCCATGGGGGACAGGAGATGGAACAACCCCTTGGCAGAGCCAAATGCCAATTTAGCTTATTAATTTAAATATTCCTCACCCCCTGAGATCTTACACTCGTAGACTAATGAAATGTGAAGTCCTTCAGTTCCAGCAACAAAAATGGAAACACTGGGATGTTCTCAGTGTTTCTCTCCTAACAAATCCCAGCTGAACCCACAACACAGCACTATTCCAGCTACTAAAAAGAAACCAGCTCTGTCCCAGCTCAAAACCAGGACAATGACTTAGATCAGCCCTTTAAATTCTACAGTGGATTTAACATCCTAAGATGTATATGACAGCTAATGCATGTTGGAGTAATTATTTTAGGCTCTCTGCAGCCTCTGGCAAGCTCTAATTACCTGGCAGTAGCAGCACAGTGGGAAGGTGGAGCAGGGCAGGAACCAGTTCCTGTTCACTGCTACAAGCAATGTAACTACAGACTTAGTCACTGAGAGCTGTGGTGTTCACACTGTGCTGGAAAACAGCGTCTTAGATGTTCACCAATAGAGTCTTCCTGCATCATCCACGGTGCCCATCCTCAGAACTGTGACTCCTTGCCACTGGATAGTAGGAACTGAATCCCACCAGTCAGCAAAGCACCTGAAAATTGTCACCTGAAATACTTTCTTGGCTCTGGTGAGTCCAGCAGATAACTGAGGCAGTTTAGAAATGGATGTTATCATGAAAGGCTGCAGCCAAACTGTGACACATTTAACTCCAAGTTTCTCTATACCCTACAAATATTCCCAAGTACCCTATAGATTTTACTCCCTCAAAGAGTGTTTCTCAAAGAAAACCCTCCTGAGACTGGATGAGTTCTGCAATCTGTTGTATTCTACAATGATCAATTAAAACACTAAGTTTGCATAAGGTAAAGATAATCTGATGCAAACCACCTGGAGGTCACAGAGCCTGAATATAAGGTCACCAAGGGTTCTCCAGGTTCATGTCATCAGGTGGAAGAATAACGATGGATGTGTTTTGACAATGTTTATGTTTAATTTAACAATTAACACTGGCCTCACCTATTGATCTTTAAGCAAACACTCGTTATGGTGCACAATGACATTGTAGTTAGCAACTTTGGATTGTATTAGTGGCGGTTTCAGCTGAGCTGCATTAAGAAATGTTAATTGCAACAGTCCTGGGGAAGGAAAACTGAAACAAAAGGATAGCTACATGTCTTTGATGAATGTCCCTGCTTTGGGTAGAAATGCCATTAACAGAGGCCTTAGAGGGGAAACAGCTCTTTTCCTTCTCCCATTTGGGTGATACATAGTTAAGTCTTATCTCATTGCCAGCTCTGAGTGAGATTGATCACTTTTTAATTTACCAAATGTGATTTAACCCACTTTCACATTGATGTGAATATCACCAGTCTTCAACTTTCATTATTCCAGTGTGGGAGAGTGAAAGTTTGCTGGCAGGGAGCACTGAACAGGTAAGCACTGTAAGAAGCTCAAAGTACAATGTCAGGACAGAGCAGCACTATATGCAGGTACGGATGGAGCAGCACTCCATGCTCTCTTAGTCAGTACTATCTATACTCCAGGAGAAGTTCAGAGGTAGGATCTGAATCCACTTGCTGCCTCCATCTCCAGATGTACATGTCCACCTCCTCCCTTTATGCTCACTCCAGAGTTCTCATAGCTCTGCAGTGAATTGTACCTCAACCCCATAAATAATTAAAATTTGAGCATATCAACCGATATGAAGAAAGAAAAGGAAAAATGCAGCCCCATCCTTTATTGGCAGCCATGCTGTTGTAGATTGGTTTATACTGGTCCTCAAACCATACCTGAAAGGCTGTGCTGTGTGTGCTTCACACCACCAAAGCAAGAGGAGCTCCCAGGTGGAGGAGTTAGGAGGCTTGACAAAGGGCAGAAGGAATTAAACTTCTGAAAACAGAATTGAGGTGACACATCTGATCACACATAAAACCAGTGGTGCAGGCACGAGAGAACCAGAGCCCACTATTTAGCAATCTCAGCTCAGCAACTATCCTGAAAGTCTTAACCATTTTTAAAAGTGACGTGCATGGGTTGGATGTGCTCTGGACCCATGATGGCAAGTGCTTGAATTCACATTTCTTGTCAAGGTACCCCTCATCACCACAGTGATGGCTTTTCTGAAAGCAATGGAGCTGGATAGGATCGCATTGGAGAGCTAGGAGGTAATGTAGTGTTTGAGAGCAAGATTACATGTGGTAAATCAAGGAAATAAATTGGTATTTTGGAGAGGCTTGAAGAGAAGGAGAGGAACTAGACAGAAGGGGATGTCAGGCAGGTGACAGGAGAGGCTATCAGAATAGAAATAGATATTTTAGCAAGGGAATGAGTGAGGAAAGGGCTGACTTGAAAATGTTTTCTGGAAGCTTCCTAATCTACTATTTTTATAACCTTCCCCTGACCCTTTTTTCCTTGTGTCCTCAATTATTTGGGGTAAGCATTGTTCCTATCTTTGTTAGCTCATCTATATATGCATGCAACCTAATGACAGGGGTGAGCTACTTAATCCTAGTCTGTCAGTGTCATCCTGGATTAATTTACTCCCTGTTCAGCACTGACTGTCACTTGGATGAGTGTCTCTTGCACCTTTTCTTTCCTTCTGCTCTTTTCTTCCCCTTTGGTCATGCTTTTGGCAAAAGACCCCAGAGCTGAAATGTCCCCTGTGACATTCCACCAGATTCCCCCATCCACAATAAATACTGCAGACATGTCTGCTTTGTCTGCTACCTCCATCTTAATTCTTTATCTGCTTACACGGTTAGTGTCTCCCCCCCTCCCTATTACTGACCTTGTGGATTAATGTATAGTACGAGACTGTAAGCTTTCTTGAAGGCTGGGTGAATTGTGTCCTCAGCTCCCCATCTGTCGACAGCGTCTCTTATTGCCTTCTGCACAGTGACACAGGCACAGCTGAGACTTCATAGGAAGCAGATGAAAAAACTGTTGGGTTTTTTTTTTTTTCCTTTTTCTTTTATAATTTTTGACAGAGTTTCCAGTTTGGCAACTGGTTTCTAGTGGTGTCTTCCTTGTGGGTGTCTTGTTTAATCCAGGCATTGCAAAGTCTGAATATTAATCAACTCAATTTAAAGAAGTTGGAGACAGGAGATGTGTAATTGCTTTGATAATGTGGAAACCTAGGTTAGTCAACAGTGTCTAGTTTGTGTGGCTGAAACGTAAAGGCTCAATATTTTGGAGCAGATGACAGAACAGAAGATGGGACTATAGGATGAATAACTGGGAAAAAGCTTCATGTTCTTGGGATCCTGGGGTCTCTTCCAAAGCTAGAGGGGGGAAAACCTTTCCACAGGTATCTGGGGAACAAAGCCCTCCCTTGGCCAGATGTAATCCCCTGTTAACAAGGCACAGGAAACAGAGCAATACCAAAGATACTGGGGAGCTCATCCTCTGGCAAGAAAGCAGGAGCATCCCATGGAATCACAGTGTTAATGGCAACCAAAAGAGCAGGTAACCCCACGCAGTAACTGTTTTGTGGGGGATGGTTTGTGCGATGGAGAAAAGCAGTTGGTGCCCAGACTCATGATCAGGGTCTCAAAAGAATGCAGTTACATGCAGTGGTGGTTATTCACATTGGATGGTGGGACACTTCCTGGTGGCTTGGGGTTTGAGGTTTTTCCTGATCTCAGTGTTTCTCCACAGGGCACTGACTGGAGGTGTGCAGAAAGCTGACTTCCCTCTTTTGTTTCCAGCTCTTACTTTGCATTAAAAGATAATGAGAAACTGCTTGAAAATACATTTAGCCTTTTCCTTGCAGTCAGCTTTGTAGCATGACTACTGTGTGCTTTGGTGCAAAGAATTACATACTGCTCTTCTTCAATGTTTACTTTTCCATTTCTGTCTGCTCATATGGTGGGATCTGCCCCACCATCTCACCACCAAACACACAAAATCTAAGGCTCCACATGCTGTTGTCCATTGGTGAATTCCATCCCCAAGTTGTTCTCCCCAGGAACATTTGTTCTCTTATTGGATATTTAGATATTTGAAATAGGCAGGAAGGTGATTTGCAATCATGGCTTCATCTGTTTAAATGTGAATGGTACCAGAGTTGTCCAGGAATCAGCCAACCTCATCCAGACCAGATATAAATCAGCCTGGCTCCATTTTGAAGCCCACAGAGCTGAGCTGGTTTACAGTAGCCAGGAGCATTGTCACTCTGGTGTGAGTTAGGAAATGCCATTGAAACTGTCAGGCAGACTGTGCTGCTAAGGAAAGGAAGTGCAAGGAGCACGTTCAAACATCAGACCCCTTGTCACCTGTGCCACTCCTTGATTAAATATTCAGAGCTGTGTACAGTTTGGGGCTCCTTAATACAAGTCACTGACCAAGAGCAGAGGCCACCAAGGTGATCAGGAGCCTGCAGTACAAGATGGGCACAGAGGGACTGAGAGTCCTGGGTTTGTTCAGCTAGAGGAAGGGAAAGCTGAGAGGGGATCTACAAACTGGCTTCAATGAATTAATGGTCATAGAAGGGACAGAGCCAGGCTGTTCTTGGAGGCACACTGCAAAAGGACAAGAAGCAACAGCCACAAATTACATCACTAAAAATTCCAGTTAGGTATTAAGAAAAAATTCTCCACATGAGGGTACACTGGAACAAGACATCAGGAAGTTGTGGGATCTCCATGTGCACTGTGGAAGCCAGTCAGCCACCTGGCTTTGAGATAGGTGTTTGGTCTCTGACTGTCTTTTATCTGAGTTTAGACATAGCTGTAGAGAAAAATGACTTTCTAACAGTGAAGTGACCTCTCAATAGAGATAGCTTCTACTGTTCACTGAAAAATAGCATCTCTGTCCCATGGGAAATTCTGGTATTTTCATATTTGTTTTCATCTCAAATTGAAACACATCATTCCTAAAAAGAATTTATTTGCAAATTCAGAGTGTTTCATCTTGACATTTTGAGTTAAAATGAAATACTTTTGCTTGAATCAGGTCATCATTTGTTTCTGCCTCAACAGCCTCTTGCTTATAGGAGCTGTAGCTCTATGTTTCACTGGCTAAACCACATCTGCCATAATGTGCTCTTATTTCTTCCAGCAGATGAGTTACTTGGGGGAATCATGAGTCTTTCAGCTCGCAGTGTGCTGGCTCAGGCAGATGTAGAACAAAACAAAAACCATCAGTTTTCTGACTGGAACGTTTTCGGGAAACGTTTTTTCCCCGTGTGGAAAATCTTGGTTTGTGTGAAATCTCATTTTCTGAAAGGAAAGTAGGTTTTTTTCCTTTTTTTTTTTTTCTAAGGGAAAATGTTCAATAAATCCCACATGCAACAAATATGTTTATATTGTGTGTGTGTGAAGGTGCTTCCTTTCTACTTCAACAAATGCTACAGCCAGGTTCTGATCTCATTTCCCACATGTGAGCTCAGACTTTCCCCCGTTAGTTTCAGTGGGGCTAATCCAGTCACAGTGACATAGGTAGGACTAAATTTGGCCCAAAGAAGAGATTTATTGTCTTTAATAACAACACAGAGATGGAGCCACAACTAGTATGAACCAAGGAAATCAGTGGAATTTGGATGACTTATATCTGCCAAGGATCAGCCCCAGAAATATTAATAGCTCACTACCTGTACTGCTTACAAATGTATTTATGGTCCATTTCCAGTGCTGCTTTGGGCAGAAGACAGCACGTTTGCAAGCTTGCTTACTCAGTCTGGCAGGAAGGGTTTTTCACACTTTCTGCTCCGTTAGCAGCACCCATGGTAGATCTCCTCTCCCATTCCTTTTCTCCCAGCCAAGGCTGGTTTGTCTAAAGCCTCTGCAATATCTACCTGCAGATCTTCCGTTGTTTCTGTGCTCTGAACTGTGTGTTCTGCAAAGTCAGTGTGAGTTGATCGCAGGCATCTGAGGACGTAATTTGGGCTTAAAATTTGTAGCACATTAGGAGCATGCTAATTGCCTAGGGTGACATCCAGCTGACAACTGATTTGATGGTAACTACGTTCTTATTCCTGTTTAAAATTCTATCTCCTAAATAAATGAGTGATGGGATCGATAGCCTTGCTTTGTTAACAGGAGGGCTGTGGTGCACCACTGTGATTTTGACTTCGCTGTTTTCTGTGCCAACTAATTACGACAAAAATGACATACCAGGTGATCTTTGCTTGTTCCTGAGACACTTTTAACACCATCTCTTAGGCACTTTTCCCAGAACCAATGGCTTTTGTCATTTGCTTCTCTGGTTTCCTGTTCATTAGATTTGTTGACAAGTGCTCAGATGAATTCATCTAAGTTGCATCCTTGCTGTTTCCTTGCCTGACTGGGATGTTTCTTTCTGCATGCCACAGTGAGCATTTAAAAATATAGCTCACTTGATTGCTTGCACAAATGTTTGCTGATGAAAGTATCTACAGAGTGAGAAAATGTCAGTCAACTTAATTGCATGTGCAAATTCCACTCTGCATGTGTAAATACAGGATCTATGTGTGATTTAAGTATCTGCACTGGGAAATTGGGCTTTACTACCTTTTAAATACTTTTGTTAAGAATTCCCTTTAAGTCCTGTGAACTATCTGATATAGATGTTTTGCTTTATGATGTTCAGGCTTCACAGAGATTTGAAACCCATTAAAGGAGATCTGGTGGACTCTGCTGCTGCTTGAGATGCTTGTACACACGCTCCCTCTGATGGAGATCATAGAATCATCACAGAATCCTAGAATACCAGGTTGGAAGAGACCTCAAGAAAAGATGGCAGAAGGAAACATGCTGTCACCCTGAGTGGCTTTGGCTCTGAGTCCAGCATCTTAGAAAAATAAATTCAGCTGTGCCTGAAATCCAAAGCTTGCTCAGCTTTGCTCTGGCGAGTAGGGGTGCATATTTCTTTCTGTCAATGCTGCGATGGATGGAGTAACTGCCAGTAAAAATGTTAAGATTAATTAAGGCAGCAATGATGTCTTCAGTCTATGCAGCAAGGCCAGGCAGGTCTGAGTGTCAGATCCCTCACACAACCTTGAGCTGTGAGCACAGAGATGGACAGTTAGGAAGGGTTAATGTCACATTTACATGACTGAGACAAAACAACTACAGGAAATGCCCAGTTTACTCAGTAAAAAGTAAAAAGATGTGGATTGGAAGGCTCAGGGCAACAACAGACTCACAGATAACTTGAAGTTGTACATCCAGAAGAGAGAACATCTATTTTAGTGGTGTGCTAAACATCAGAGAACTTATATCTATGTGGTCAGATCTCTGCATAGTTGGTTAACTCAGTCATCATAGAAGAAGTTCAGTGACTTTCTCTCTCCACAGCCTTTGGAAGAGATTTTCTTGCTTTGCCCCAGCATTTTCCATGGGAACTTCTCTATTAAATCAAAGCAGACATATCTCTAGCCCTCTATCTGATTGATAGTAGCCAGCACCACTTGCTTCAGACTAAGGTGAAGCAAATCCTACAACGGGAAGCTCAGGAATAATTTGCTGTAGATAAAGTTACTTTGCTCAGAGGTTATCTTCAGCCACAAAGCAGAAGGTTTGCTATCTGATCCCAAGCAGCATGAATCTTTACTTGCCACTCTGCAGGAGAAGATCCTCTCCCCATTGTTCCTGGTCATGGTGTCCAAAAATCCATCTTTTCTCCAGGATGATGTACCTTGTCCCTAGATGGAGCTGTATTTCACCGGTGTGCTGGGGATAAGACCAGCAATGCCAGACCCCCTGTTTCACAGTTTGTTGTCAGGAATATTGCTATTTGCTGCCTGTTGTTTTCCCTGGTGCTCAGTTCTGCCTCTGTATTTGCTTTTTCTAAGGATGTTTGTGCTTTAAAAAAAACCTCCAAAACCGAAAGGAAAGGAAAGGAAAGGAAAGGAAAGGAAAAGAAAGGAAATGAAAGGAAAGGAAAGGAAAGGAAAGGAAAAGAAAGGAAATGAAAGGAAAGGAAAGGAAAGGAAAGGAAAAGAAAGGAAATGAAAGGAAAGGAAAGGAAAGGAAAGGAAAAGAAAGGAAATGAAAGGAAAGGAAAGGAAAGGAAAGGAAAAGAAAGGAAATGAAAGGAAAGGAAAGGAAAGGAAAGGAAAAGAAAGGAAATGAAAGGAAAGGAAAGGAAAGGAAAGGAAAAGAAAGGAAATGAAAGGAAAGGAAAGGAAAGGAAAGGAAAAGAAAGGAAATGAAAGGAAAGGAAAGGAAAGGAAAGGAAAAGAAAGGAAATGAAAGGAAAGGAAAGGAAAGGAAAGGAAAGGAAAGGAAAGAAAAGAAAAGAAAAGAAAAGAAAAGAAGAAAAATTACTGTGTAACCCCCCCAGTATAGGAATCTGATTAGGAACAGGCAGAACATTTCAAAGAGCCCTGGGAGAGGTAGGGGCAAATTGTCTGTGCAAGTTACTTTGAAAATTGTCATGCATTATATTGCCATAAAATAACAATCAGGAATTGGAAGAACAAGGATTATTCCCATGAAAAAACCACTTCTCCCAAATGCCAGTGCTGCATTAAACCAGTTGTGTACATAATATTTCATTAGAAATAATATTGTTATTAACAGATGTCCATTCTCAGCAGAGCAAATGTAAATGGGATTTTATTGTTTCTCACTTCCACATAAATGGATCTTGAATGGTGGTAGCCCCGATTATGAAAAGCTGCAACTAAATGTTGAAGTAATTTAGCTCAGGTTAGTCATCTTCCCCAGAAACCTGTGTTTCTTCCAAAGAGCAGGCAAACAGAAATGCCAGGTTTTAAAATGCTAACCTGCTGCAGTTTTGGGAGTTGTTTTCTAGGTTGTGTCTGCGTCCTTTTCAGATCCGTGCAAACAAATCTGCAGATTAGCGTGTGTGTTTGTGCGTGTGCGTGTGTGTGTGTGCGCGCGCGAGTAACCCAATTTCTGCCTTTCATACTTGGCCCAGATTAGAGGCCAAGCCCTGCAATGTGGTGGTGAAACATCCAAGCTGGAGTGAGGGGCTTAGGTTTTTTTTCTGTATTTGATGTAACAGGTAGATAGAAATGTTCCCTCATGGGAACAGGTTTATTTGGTGAACTCTATCATTTTATTTATTTACTGATAGACACAATCTTATTTTGATGCAAAACTCTGCCTGCCTCCCCCATCCCCCCTTCCCCTCCCGCCTTCCCTAGAAGTGACATGATCAAAAGCTATTTCTTCTTCAGAGTGATTTCCAGTAACCTCCGGAGCAGTTTTTTTAATTAAATAAACCTCATCTTGTCTAGCTTTCTGGTCAGCATTTTGAACCCCCTGCAGATGGGTCTGAAGGATTAACAGCAAATCCTCCTCGACCCAGCTCAAGCAGATGGGCGGCATGTGTCTGATAAATACTAGGACAAGGTCTGCTTCCTCGTGTTTCCAACAGATAGACGGTATACCCTGTAAATTAAATTTAAAATGGTGGCCCTTTCAACCCTGAGAATAGCAGAGGAAAAGGAATACAAATGATATGAATTTCCTATTTCTAGCACATTGTCACCTCATGACCACTGAGTCAAACATCACCTGTTGGGCAAGTGGTACCTCCAGGGAAGGCTGGGTCAGTAAAATGCTGAACTTACTGAGAGCACAATGTGTGTGAGCCCCAACATGACGCGTGTCTGCTGCATCTCCTTGCTGATGGCTTTTATTTGCATATCAGTTTGCAGAGTATCCTCTTTCCAAATGAATGTGTCTCTGACATTGGCACCCATACAGCCGTTGCAGTAGGAGGTAGACGCCAGGTTCCTGGGTGTGCAGAGAAGTAAAAAACTCTGCCTCCTGCAATGGGATTGTGCTCAGTTACCTGAGCAGAGAACAGGACATTTTCCCCAGCTATTCACTTGGGAGGGTCAGGAGTGACAAACCTTGCTCCTGAGGGACAGGGGCAAACTATGGAAATGGAGGGAGGTCTCCATCCTAGCCTCACTTGTTCTGAGAGAGATCCTCCAGGCCTATGGATTTGCCAGATCCTTAGCAGAGGTACTTCTTAAAATGAAACAAATCCTTTCTCCTTCCTTTGTGCTATTTTTCTTTTATTTTCTTTTTTTTCTTTTTTTTTTTCTTTTTTTTTTTAAGAGGAAAAGTATCAGCATTTTTAATTGTTGCAATTAATCTGTCATTCTTCTTGACATTTCTTGTCCCCTAGGGTGGTGGTCACTCAGGAACTGCTCGTGGATGGAAAGATTTGTCTGAAATTGCACTGTGCATGGCCACAGCCTGACCGCATTAGTGGAAACTGCCTTTCCCCAGTGACCTTGGTGCTAAGCTGGAGACTGCCGGTGGCTGTCACCTCCAATGACACTGCTCAGAGGGTCCTTGTCAGAACAATTACCACAGATATGTCACTATATCGTCTTGCAGAGCCTTTGCCTCCTGAGTCAGGATACCTGTGATATTTGGGGTAAAAGGTATTGTGTTTAATGAGCAGGTTTCAGGGATGTGGCATGCTTGTGAAGTCAGTGACTCTGCCTCTGCAAACCAGGGGAGGAGGTGGTGGGAGCAGCACAGAAGCAGCAAATAAGGATGTCATTGGAAAACTCGTTTCAAACTGAAGATGGAGAAGCTGGGTCTGAGGATATATCTCCTATTAGAGACATCAATACATAGAGGAGAGTGGGATTTCCTTTTCTATAACATTGATTTTCACTCTCACATAATTCAGACTATGATTTAAGCAAGAAAAAAAAAACCCCAAACCAGTTTGACAGCAGCAAGCAAGTAAGCCAGCCTTTCCTCCCAGGACATTCAAGTAGCTACAGGGTCCTATCTTCTGCAGAGCCCTTTGTAAGATAAGGCGTTGTAGGATGGATGCTCTCTTGGAAAGGTGATAGCAGTGGGAAAATGGGAGAATTAAAAGGGGGAGTTTAAAATGCCATAAAGCTGGTGGACTGAATGTTCAGCTGTTGCAAACCAGCTTATTCTTGACTGTGGGTGGACTTGCATGGTGTTACACAGCTAAAAATCTAGTCCACAAAATCAGAAACAGTGCAACAGAAAGGAGGTATCCAACCTATCTTCTTGTCCCGGGGCGAGTTTTGATTGTTTCTGAAGTCTCTTTCTGCAAGTTCTCATTTTTAATTATCTAAAATGACACTTTTCACTTTGTTTCCTTCAGCAAGATCATTGTAGGCACAAAAAACACATTTCCTCGTGCATTACTCATCCCACAGGATTGTAAAGTGCCAAGATAGTAGATGCAATTTCTTTTATGATAAATGTCCATGTCAGCTCACCTTTAATCTTTATGATGAGAAACATTTAAACTACTTAATGATGGCTTGGAAGTTTGAGTGAGTGAGTAAACGAGAAACAAAACTCTTCACTGACTTATTTTCCAAATAATCACAATGGTTTAGCAAATGAGTCAGCAGTTTTCTTGGCTTGCCCAAAATATTTTAATTTTCAGCACATCAGCTGTCCTTTCTATCTTATCTGCTTACACAGGTATGATATTGGAGTTAGATAACACCCTGCCTTTTCATGGCCTAGCACAAGCCAGGTAAGATAAATGCAAGTGAAAAGTTATATTGTCAGATAACGACAGCACATCCCTGTTTACTCACTGAATGCTTCTTCATTTGGGACATAAGAATATCCTTCGAGGCAGAGGTCGCATTTAACTGCACTGTCACAGGGCAAAGTAGGGCTCAGTTGTCAATTTTTAAAAGCACAGGTCTGGTCTACTGGAGAACTGCTCAAAGGAAACTTCTTATTTTTGTGGTAAGTGGAAAACTTGATGTTTAAAGTGTCCTTGCAAAGGACTTTTTTGCAGCTGACAATGTAGCAATTTATCAATTTGCACTGAAGTTGTATATTTATTTTATTTTTTTTCCCCATCAGGATTGCAATTTTAAATTTTTTCGAGATGGATTTTTCTGGGTTTTGTTAAAAATATTGAATAACAAAAATGTCAAGTTTTTCAGCCTTCACAGTTAAAAACTTGTTTTCTTTTTCATGTAAAACATTTCTATCAACATATTTCTATTAAGTTTAAAGAAGGTTTAAAATTACTGGTGCAGGAAAAAAGTAGAGAAAATTTCACCCAAACAATTTTTTTACTTTAACAGTAGCAAACCTCATCTATTTCTCTTGACTTGTCTTTTCAAGCAGGTCTCTATGAGAGATGTTTAGAGTTGTTCCACTTTACCTTCCACACAGCACTTCTCCAGTGACTGCTCAGATTTGTTGGCTGCAGTGCTGAGGGTGAAAAGATGACTAGACCTACTCC
The DNA here is from genome assembly GCF_000700745.2 of Antrostomus carolinensis. NCBI lineage: Eukaryota > Metazoa > Chordata > Aves > Caprimulgiformes > Caprimulgidae > Antrostomus > Antrostomus carolinensis. Next base: position 51,201 of record NW_010301733.1, read on the forward strand.
TCATCCAACCAAACCATGCTGAGAGAGAAAGAAATGCTACTCTTCTCTCCTCTCCACGACGGTCTGTGGATGAAGGGCAGGGAAACCACAGCTGGCAGCAGGTGAGGAGCAGGACAAGGTACAGGAGGACCACGTGCTGCACTGCCAGCCTGGCCACACATCTCTTCCCACAGAAGGACTCCACAGAATGGGTAAGCTTAAGGAACAATTATGAAGAGCAGTGATTTATTCTCCACTTTTAAGTGATACTGTGAACCTTTTGAAGCAAAGTGAGGTGGTTATTTTTTGTTGTTGTTTCCTTTTTTTTCCCAGGGATTCCCCAAGTGGATGGCTGTCAAAGATTTTAATATACTGCAGGCACAGCAGCTAATTCTCAAATCTCTTGCAGAAGGATTTTACAGAGGGAAGCTAGGATGCAAATCCTTTTGAAGGCTTTTTCCATTTTGAAACCTATAAATAGGAAAGTAGGGCAAAATGACTTTGACAAGTTTAGACCTCACCTTCTTTAATTACTCTCTTTGGATCAACAACCTGACTGCAAATGCTTATCTGCTCCAACATTACGCACAGGTTTGGAGTTTATTTTTTAAGAGCAGTGCATGACAATTCTGCATAATATTTTTAATACCCTTGGCCTCCAGAGATTTCCATGTTCCAGTCGATCTTTAAATTTATAATTGATATAAATGGTGAACAAGGCTGATGGCCTGAATTGTCCTTTCAGTATAAAAAGTCTGCCCATTTATTTTTTTAAGACTGGTAAAATTTCTTGCCAATGCTATTTTTGCATTTCTTCTCCCTTTTTAAAATAAATATGAAAACTTAATTTGATTGTGTCTTGCTACTGATTAGTAATAATAATAGCTAATATAAACAACTAATACAATAACTTATTAATAAATTAGTTATAAGAATGCTGGGTTTATAAATGTTTAAAACAAAGCATGTCTGGTTGCTCTTCCATAATATATAATGTTGTTTTAATAAATCAAATAAATATTGTGTGTGCACAGTGTAAAGAGGAAAGTAGTTTGTATCACTTTACATGGAGCACACATGAAAAATAACACAAGTATATCAAGTGCAGTACTTGATAAAACTGCACCGCTGTGCAGTGCAGTTGACACGCTGGAGGGCTGGGATGGCATCCAGAGGGACCTTGAGAGGTGGGGCTGTGCTAACCTCATGGAGTTCAACAAGGCCAAATGCAAGGTCCTGCACCTGGGTCAGGGCAACCCCAAACATAAATACAGGCTGGGTGATGAATGGCGTGAGAACAGCTCTGAAGAGAAGGACTTGGGAGTGGTGGTGGATGAGAACCTGAACATGAGCTGGCAACGTGCGCTGGCAGCACAGAGGCCAATAACCGTGTCCTGGGCTGCACCCAGAGCAGCGTGGGCAGCAGGTCAAGGGAGGGGACTCTGCCCCTCTGCTCCGCTCTCCTGACACCCCACCTGCAGTGCTGCCTCCAGTGCTGGGGCCACCAACACAAGAGAGACCTGGAGCAGCTAGAACAAGTCCAGAGGAGGCCACGAGGATGATGCGAGGGCTGGAGCAGCTCTGCTGTGAAGACAGGCTGAGAGAGTTGGGGCTGTGACTTCAAGAAGACTTCTTCCTTTTCTGCACAGATTATGTTCAATTATATTATCATATTTTTAAAAACACTGAATGGTGTGATGTAATCAGCATCCAATCCCATTTACTTTGTGTCTGAAAGCTTTCCGTAATAGCAGTATAGAAAGGGTATGAGAATAGGGGGATCACGCAGAATACTGTGTGAATGGTCTGGCACTGGAACAGGTTGCCCAAGGAAGTTG
>NW_010301734.1:0-5582 GCF_000700745.2 Antrostomus carolinensis
GGCATCCAGCCAGGGTCAACCCACCACACATCAGTTTAGCGATGGCAGGTCTTGCTGTTACAAAAGCCCAGGTGGATGGAGGTTGTCAGAACATGGTTGTGATCATAGTGGGTTTGATCGCTGCCTTTGCTCTTGCCCCCATGAGCGGTGTGGATGTGCTGGTTAGCTGCCTTCTGTGTGGACATGGCTTAGATCACAAAGAGGACTTGAGCACCAGTACTGATGGTGGGTCCTTGAGCTCAGTCAGGTATTACTGATTTGCTGTTTGGTAAGTGAATCTCTTAATCCTTTTGATTACCACTTGAGTCTTGTGCTTTCCTCCTTTAAGATACTTATTATTTCAATACACTTGATACACTGACTTCCAGGAATGTATTTTTTTAAACTCTAAAGAATGTAGTGACATATTCAAAGCGAGGTGGGGGGTGGAATTAGAAGGTGGGAGAAAAAAAAAATCATTTACTGGTAAGAGTAAAGGGCTTCTCTTTATTCTAGGCACCCTTCTGTTCCAGCCAGGATCACCTGCATGATTCTCCCCTGTTAATCACAGCTACAGAAAGTTAGAAAAATGGCAACAGGGAAAGCTGAGTGTTATTTTCCCTGTAGTGTATCATTTAGTATTTCTTACATCCAAACTCTGAACCGTCTCTGCTTTAGCTGTGGCAGCAATCTCTGACAATTCTGAGAAGGCAAGCGCCGTGTTTTCCAGCTGTTCTGGATCGAGGCAGTGTCAGAAATGACAGAAACAGATGTGCTGGTTCTTGATTTCTGTTGGAATTTGTAACCCAGTGCATTTAGTTGTGCTGAAATTCTCTGCCTTTAATCTGCTGAGCTATGAAATGTGCCGGCAGTTGAGGAGCTGGCACACATTTGCTTCTAGCATGTGCTGTCTGAGGGCTGCCACTTTCAGTAGTAGAGGAAATACTTAACGTTACGGTTGCTAAATCTGATAAAACTTGCCAGAGCTTTATAAGTAAACTGGTTACTCACTTCATCTTGGTTTTGTTTTGTTTGGTTGGGGTTTTTTTTGGCTTTTTGAGCTTCATTTTGTTCCTCTTGCAAGGTGATTCTTTGCTATTCTTCCACAATTCCGTGTTTGGAACATGTTCTGTTTTGTTCCTCTTGTGTGATTTCTTCTGTTCCTTTCGCCTTTCTCCCTTCCCTTGCTTGTACCTGTCATCCCCTAGTCTCTGCAATCTGGCAGAATGATTTCAAACACGCTTCTAGAATAAACTCATAGCCTTGTTTTACTCCTAGAATTCCATTGTTACACAGGTTTTTAATCATGTACTTTGCAAGTATTAGGTAGTAGTTTTCAAATTTAAGTTGAAAGTTATAAAGTTATGTCAAGGATTGCTTGTAGTAATATATGCAGGAGGCAAACTTCAGATTCTGTAAAGAGTCCTTCCCCCCTCCCCCCTCCCCCAATCCACTGTACATGGATGTAAATCCAATGTAAACCTACTGTTTCTGTAGGAAAATATTAGGATATATGGTCTGTTTTTTAGCATCTAGGGAGGTGGTCTTCAAACCTTTTTAATTGCATATCCCATCAGCAAAAAACTTTTGAGGATGCACCCCCAATAAATGTATAACTATTTATTTATAAACTATATATGTTTACTACTGTATTAATATATTATGCACATTATATACTATACAAAAATATAAATTAAAAAGGGTGATATAAAGATAAAATAAATATGATTTTTAATTTTAAAATTTTATTGCGTAATGATACAAAAAATATTTTCTTTCCACACCCCAGAGGACTGTCTTGTACATCCCCTGAGATGCATGTACCTCACTTCGGACGCACTGGGAGACTTTTTGAGAATTACTTACTTTACATTTTTTCTAGTTTCTTAGCTTAGGAAGCTGCAGTTTTCAGAAGGTCAAATAGAATATATTACTGTACCTTAGTAACCTGTTGTGGGGGGGTGTGTGTGTGTGTATATATATATATTTAGAAGTCTTCCTGTTCAGTATATGTAGTATACATAAGAATAATTGTGAAATTGTCTGTACTTCTTTATGATTGGAAGGGGTTTACTATGCCTGTGATTTCAATAATTGATTGAGTCGTTAGTAAAACTAAATGTTTAAAGGAAGTATCTTAAAATGCTTTCTTACTGGATTATTATTACTGCTGTCTTTTCACACCAGGTTGGTTGAAGGAAAAAAGATATCTTTGGTAATATTTTGCATTTAAGTAATTAAGAAGAATAATAATAAAAAAGCTTTTCAGAGGCTGAATACTAAACAGGTTAGAAAAAGTAATTTAGTGACAAAGCCTGGACAAACTTTCAGGTAAGTTTGTTTTTTAGGAGTATCCAAATTTTTTCTTTTGCTAGTTACTGCGAGAGAAGACTGTGTTCTCTGGCAGTGGGAGTCCATCTGCTTTGTTCATTTTAACCTGCCTTTCTAACTTCTGTGTGGACCCTTATTGTTAAGTATTTATGAACTTGCAGTTCTGTTTCCTCAAACGTGGTGTCAGTGTTGTGTAGTTGTGGGTTTGTGGTGTTTTGTTTTTTGTTTTGTTTTGTTTTTTTCCTCTGCTGTGGGCTATGAGCAGAATGAATTTGCTTCTACCTGTGTCATACAGTGTGAATGTCCTGCCTGATGGAGGTAGGTGCAAGCAGGGCATTCTCTATAAAGTCATCCTGACTGTATGGTTTCTTCCCCACTCTGGCTTGTTGTTGATTCATATGATATTAGAAATGTTATCTTTTGGGCTACTTCCTTGAGGAGAAGGGTTAGATAGGGCAGGATGCAGACCTGTGTAGGTGACTGAGGTATGGTTAGTCTGTTTCTCTCAGGGTACAGCGGATTGTTTTTGTTTGCTGATGGGTGATATTTCCAGACTTGACAAAAAGTTATGTGCTTGATGATGTTACATGTGTCTGGACCCTGAAAAAAAATCTATTTTTAATATTCTTGTAAATTTAAATTAAAGTGTTAGATAACTTTTAGAAGTGTAGCTGGGGAGGGAAGTGCTGGGATAATTAAATGGAGAGTATGGTACAGTGCTTTGCTGTGTGTGTCTCATGTATTTGAGTTTAAATTCAGAATAATGTAACTCAAGCTGACTTTCTACTGGATGTCATAAAATGACAGATTTCTGATTTTTAAAATGTCAAAACCATAAATCATTAGTTTGCTAAGATTGCACTAGCAAGCTATTAAAGAACATGACAGTATTTACTGTAGATAAATGCAAATTTAAAAAGGTTCTCTGTATCATGGTTTAAATGATTTATTTGCTTTCAATGCACATATGAATCTGATGTGATGTAAAGATTTAGGATATTTCATTTCCTGTATGGAGCTACAAATTTGCATATTATTAAACCATCTCTTGGAATTGTATCCTTCCTGTATGTCTTCAATGGTATCACAGGTTAAGGTACACTGAAAAAAAGTTAATTAAAACAAAAGCACAATTTACTGCTATTAATATGGATACTGGAAAGATAGGAGTTTCAGCTGGATTTAGATATGGTCTGTATTGAGCTCTATAATATAAGCCAAACTCTGAAAACTGTCAGGTTTTGTAACTGTGCCTTTAGCCACTATTTGGAGTGTGTTGAAATTTTGTCTTGAAATTGTTTGATTTGCAAAAAGTAAACTTTGTAGTCCTTTGTTTCTTCAGGAATTTTAAATAAAGCTCCTCGGGAGCAAAGGGCCTCTATGCTCAGTGTGATGCTTTGGACAAAAGCTGGTAGAGCGCCAGTTTTCCACTGTCTCCTGTTTTATTCTCCTAAATTATCTGATGGCCTGCAGGTTTGCTGGGTGTATCCGCTGCTTAGTCTGTCACAGAGTCGTTCCCTGGGCCTCTAGTACTTGTGTTTTGTGTCACGTTCTTGGCAATCTTTCTTTTTCTGTTACCTGTCCCACCTCTTGATGAAGGATAAAATTCCTAATATTGGAGTTGTCTGTGTCTTTAATTTTTGAAATCTGTTGTTGAATTTCCAGAAGGGAAGACAGAAGCACAGCGCACGATGGTATGGAATGCTGTAACTGTTTTGAGTTCAAGCATGGTATTCGTTTTTAATTTGAACTCTTTGTACTGAGATAATTTTTTGAATGGATACCAAACTGAAAAAATAAATGTAGAAATTTTTTTTTTGTATTTTTTTGTTTGTTTTTGGAAGGTAAAATTTAACTTTGCTAATCATTTTGCTTAAAACTGGTATTGTTGCATTTATAAGATAGAGGTTGAATTTCTTTTTTTTGGTATGTACTTTCAAAAAAAATTCTAAAAGCTTTTTCTTTTAGAAAAGCTCAATTAAAACCTCAGATGTATAAAATTTGAAATTCATAGTGCTGATCCCCCTGCCCTTGTGTTTTAAAAACATTGTGTAGAGCTAATTTTTCCTTGCATTGCTCTGATTGCACTGCTGCTTCAACTGCACACTACGAACTGAACTAATTATGCTACTGAACTGATTTGATGTAAAAATGCCTACAAGCAGAGCGAAAATACTAGGTTATTAGTTAGGGTAAATACAACATCATTGATTACAGCGTAATCATCCTTGAAAACTGCCCCCCCGCCCCTTTTCTGTTGGGAAGGAGAAACCCTGTAAGGATGCTTCAGATGTGTTGTTCCTACTTGGGCAAGAATTTTGCTTTTTTACGTTTGTTATTTCGGCTGAGAGAGCCGTTTTAATGTATACAGAGACACAGCTCTGTGCCTTGTAAATGGGAAGTTTTTATTAACTGTGTTACGTCTCAGATTAACTGGATAGGAGATATTTGCTACTCTTTCCTGTGTAACTCGGGTAAATTGTGTGCCTTCTGTAGTTAGTTGTGAAGCTGAAGAAACTCTGGTTTTATATAAGCCAATATTTAAATGTAAACTTCTCTGCTAATTTGAAATCTTAGCCAGTCTTATTTCCTGGCCATACAACGTTGTTCTTTGTTGTGACAGAACATGAGGTATAAGCTGCTGATATAAAGCTGTCTTGGAGAGGAAGAGAATTATACTGTGCTGAGACACTATGAAAACCGTGTAATGCTGGGCTTAGGGTTTCAAATACAACATTAGGTGGCAGTAGTAGACTCTATAACACCTTGTGGGTGCTTGTTAAATTTACTTTTAGGCTGTTTTCCAAAGGCAAGACAGACTTGAAGAAATTTTATTTCAATACAGAAACAGTCATGTTTCATCATTATGAAGGGAAGCAACAGGAATAATTTTTTGTAAATGATCCAGCTTTGAGCATAGTAACAGTATTGAATAGAATCATATGAAAGCATCATGTAGGTGCAATTTTGTGCAATGCCATTATTGATATGCCTCATTTGAAATGGACTTTTCTTATTTGCCAGGTAAATGGAGGTGTGGACTTTGTTTGGCAATCTTTCTTTTTCTAGATTGGCAAACTTGGCAACAGGAGAGAAAGTAGCTGATTAAGAAGGAAATGTTTTTGTTTGTTTGTTTTTTTTTTCTTCTTACCATCCTTTTCCCCCTAGAAAGCAGGGGAGATGAATACTATTAGTATTCTTTTTTTTTTTTAGTGTTAACTATTGGATAGTGTTGAATGGTGGGGAAACTGGTGACTTTAGCCTGAGATATC
>NW_010301734.1:5614-13964 GCF_000700745.2 Antrostomus carolinensis
TACTGGTTTACTCTTTGTCTGATTGATTTTGTTTTTTTGGGTTGGTTTCTTTTTGTTGGTTTACCAAAGAGGCTAGAGTAGAATCTTTTCTTCCGTGAAAGAGTCACTGGTCACTTGCCTATTCATGGTCTTACATTACTATACACTTTGAGCTACTGCCAATGTAGCAAAGAGCTTTAAATCATCTGTGTCTTGCTGGAAGGTGATGACCTTGCCTTTCATGAGTGGGTCTTCCCACAGTTCTTTGTGCTTTGTGTAGTTTTTCTGGTTGCATTATGATTGATATAGTGGCAATATATTGAAGGAAAAAATGTTAACATCCAGGCTTTTTCTGTCCCTGAGCCATGTTTGTTATGATTTCACTGCCCTGACATTCATGCTAATGTCACTATTTTATATACTTATCCAGACTATCAACAGGCTTTCCTACGAAATCTCCTCTTAGGACTTGTATTTTAATATGTTCTCACCTCCAAGTGTTGTGTTAGCAATAGAAAAGACATGGAAAAGTGGGGGGTGAGGGGCAAAGAATGGACTGCTGCAAATTAGTATGTATGTGTTAGTCTTTTTTCCCACCTTTTTCCACTTTTGGTCTGCAGAGGCATTTCCAAATCAGAACCATCTTTTTATACCACCCAAGAAGTCTACCATGGTGTTGACTTTTACTATTTATTGTGTGCCCTCAGGGAGTTTGACTAGCTTGGGATCAGTCATGATCCTATGAGATTTTTGCCCTAAAGAGATTTTAGTTCTTATACTTCCCAGATCTTTGGCATGTATTTTTGATGATCAGTACATTTTTTTTGAGTTTCTGAATACGTGAAAGGGGATGGAGTCCAGGATGGGTTGTTACTTTGGTGGAAGATGATGGTGAAAATGAATCCATCTTTTTTGTGTTTATGTTCTCCAACAGCTGCATTCAGGTATTGTCATTGAGGGCTGAAAAACATGAAGATTTCTTTATTGGGTTGTTTGGGTTTTTTTAACTTTGGGTCAGCTGAGATGATGTAAAGTTGCAGTAAGAACAGGACCATTCGGAATAACATCGCTATTTTGTGAACAGAGGTAAAATGTAGGGTGTGTATCAAACCTGTAATTGTTGAAATGGCAACTGGTTTAGCTTCAGCATGTTTTTCTTGATGTTTATCTTGTGTAAGTACCTTACTCATATGAAGATAAGATTTTGGGCAGTTATCAGCTTTGTACACACAGCTTTGTGGGGTTTTGTTAAGCATAAACTTTTAAAATTTCCATGGAGATAGAACTGGGCTATTTAACTGCATTTTTTTTCTTCATGGGATAGACATTGTCTGTACTTCTTGTTTTGGACATACTAAAGAAACAATTCTGAGATTACAAAATCAACATCTTGAGGAAAAGTGAGACCAGTTTGGTTGTTTAATAGTTCTTTCATTCTGGCTTTAGGGAACAAAACAAGTAGGTTTCTTTTGACGTGTAGGTATCTCGTAACCAGAAGGATGAGGAAGCTCTGTAGAAGTGAAGTCTTGTTTGGAAGTTTGAGGTAAAACTGTGGAGATCCAGCCCTATAGTTCCCCCAAATGTAGCCTATTTGGCTTTTCCAGGAGAAGTGATGATTTTGGTCTTGGACTTGACTTCTTTTTTTCTGTTATAGTCCATTGAAATACTTTTCCTCACATTTTCTTACAAGCTTTTGAAATATTTTATATCTGCTACTGGGAAAAATGACTTAAATAGATTCATAATCTAGATCATGTTCTTTCAGGAAAGTGGAGCTTGACTGTGTTTATTTGGAACTATTTTCTGCATACTGTAGTTGGGTAGTTTCTCACCCATCTCTTTTACGTCTTGGATCACTTCTCCCATTTTATGTTGAATGAAAAGTTCATTGCAAAGAGAGGTTTCATGTGTTTGAATGACTTTTTGTTTCTATTCATAAGTGATGTAGTGCTATTTTATACTTAAAATTAGAGCTATTATGTTGTCTTCTCATCAGTTTGGTTCTCTAAGGCAAAAAAAAAAAAAAAATCATACTCTGAGTGTGTAATTGCTGTAAAGTATTCTCCCTGATCTCAATCAGCTAAATGCAGAAACATTTTACCAAAAGCTTGAGCTCTTGGTTTAGTTCCTACGTTTTTTGAGGGTAAATATAACTGGCAAAACGTACAATTTGTGAGAATATATTTGAACACTTAGAATACTGCACTTTAAAACCATTCCTGTGAGCTTATACTTACATCCTGAAGAAAGAAAACGTTATGCCACCCTGCAGGTTGCTATAAAGATTGTTTATGCAGCTCAGCATGGAACTTAAAATACGTTGAATTGGAGAATTTTGAAAAATGTACTGTGCGACATAGGAGACCAAATCATGCTAAAGTGCAAGGAAAGACTATACATCAGTTCAAAGGCTACATTATTCAAAAAAATACAACCATAAAAAAGGTAATAAGATTACATTCTCACACTTCATGGCTAGTAAGGTGCATTAAGCTGCTCAGATATTCATAACTTACGGTGACATTTGGGAAGATTACATTTTGCTGTGCACAGCCATTACTGCAGCTCAGATAATAACTAGCCAATGCATGGACCTGGATTATGATCCCTGTCATTGGAAACAAATTTGTGTTTTGAAGGTTGATCAGTTTCAAATCACCATTAGAAAGGGTTAATATGAAATACTGTGGGGTGTGTGTGTGCTTATGTGTATCTAATGGGTATGCATACATATAGTACATCACCCGCACCCTGCCTTTGGTATATTGCTTTCTCTGTCAGTTTTTTTGTTCTCACTTCCCTTAAAGGAAATGTTAAAATGGCAGTTATTTCTACCATAGCATATTATTTCTAGCATGTACTTGCTGAAATGCTTATGTTTGCAGATTAGATTTGAAACCTAATTTGACAGCTTCCTGGATGGGTGGTTACTGATAATAGTGTATCTAGCCAAAAATGAAAGATTGGTGCTGTAGACTATAGGGTGAAGGTAAGGTCATCTTTAGTTGCTGTATATGGTTTTGGTGTGATAATTGATGGTTAGCTGATAGTTAAAACCAAATGCATAAAGAGTTGAATTTCTTGTTAAGAATTAGCAGGTGTTTTGAGGCTAGAATTTAACCTTCAGTTGTTCTATGTGTACATGGAATGCAGTATTTCCTTTGTTTCTTACCTCAATGGTGAGAAAGAGTGGCTTCTTGAGGAATACCTCTGTTTTGTAGAGGATGATAAATTTGGTGTAAAATAAAGTGTAGCACTGGTTATGTTGTTACATGTTTTCAAATGTTCTGTTCAGCGCTTTTTTAAGGGGGTTGTACTATTTTCTTAGCATTTGTTTTGTGATAATTCAGTGTTAATCCATTCTGCTCAGCGTTCTCCCTTGAATTCTGCCTCACAGAGCTTTCTTGAAGTAGGCCTTTGCTCCATCTTATGGAAGGGGAAAACTGAAGCTTGGAGAATGATAATGACTTGATAGATTTGTTTCAGTTGACAGCGTGAGTTGATATAGAGAAGCTGGGAATATAATTCAAGTCTCCCCATTCAGTTCCTGCGGTTTCACTAGATATTAAGGAAGCATCTGATAGTAAATTGCATAATTATTTTTCATGACCAAGAGGGGAGAAAATGGAAAAGTGTAAATTACTGTTTAGAAATTGTTACCATGAGACATTGTCTATTCTGTCATAAAAGCAGTAACTTTCTCTGCTTCTTGTGATGTTTGGCATTACTGATTTATGCCTAGAAGACCAAAGATTGCTTCTTCAAAGTGACAAGATTTAGACACTTGAGGAGAATGTATGGTAATTTCAGTAGTTAATGAAGAGTGTATATCCTGCTCCGTTGGGTAAGTTTATCTTCAGATCCCGACTAGCCAAGAAGAGCTGTCAGAACTTATATGGCAGCAAGTTAGTGTATGTGTTTTGGGGCAGTTTTGACATGGTACGACTTTGGCAAGTGACAGCGCTGAAGCTGTTAATGGTCAAAGCCTGTGAAAGGAACACCATGTAGGACAGAAATAATGTCTTTTATTAGACAAACTTGTAGAAGTGAGAACGAGCCGAAATACTTTTGATCATGAGTCCATTTGGATCCTTTGGGGCAATGCTATCTGAATTCCCATTTGTATGCTAGTATATAATGGGTATTTTGACAAGCATGGCAAGCATTAAGTTTAATACAGTTCTGAAGTCCAAGAGAAGTTTAAAAAGTGGAGGTGGGAATTGGGGTAGAGCTGTTAAGTTAGTAGTATCCATCTTTCTTCAACTGGAATTTTTATTTTATTACACAAATGAGAATGAAGTAGGTTATTTCCTTCCCCCCTCCACCTCCTTGGCACGTGTATGCGTGGTTAGTTACTTAGTGTATGTTCAAACAAAGCCTGCATCTAGGACACCTGAAATATTGCAGGATTTAAGTGCCTCAGCCAAAGCGTAGTCAAAGGCTTCAAACAGTGCTGCTGTTTCACATTCATGCAAATACAGCAAGCCTTTGTTTCCTTTAGTGCCTGTGGCTACTAATGAAACTGGCAGTTAATACTTAACCAGCGTTATTCAATATCTCATGAATGGATCTTATATTTTTATAAGTGGTAGTATTTCTGATGTACATCAGCTTCATTGGGTTAGAATTGTCCTCTTATTTGAGGTGTGTTAAGCACATAGGAAGGAAAGCTTTTAGGGCCACTCCAGGCCATTTTAGGTATCTTCACTGACTTGGCTCTCTCACGTGTTTTGGAACACTTAATCGATCTCTTTGCTTTTCCTCTGCGTGGGGCAGCTCAGGACATCTGTACCTTAAACTACCCAAATGTTCTTCTGCAGTAGTTATCTGATAGTAGATGGCACCTTAGGAGCACCTTTGTTGAAGTTACTCAACAGAACTTGAAACAGAGGAAGAATAAGACTTGATACGTTGATATTGACCTCGTTGTGATTTCCTTAGCTTACATCTTTGTTAGCTGTCTTCTTGCAGAGTGAATAACTTTAATCCTAGAGTGTTACTTTGACACAATTGTCTTAAGGTTTTTCTAATCTTTTGTCTGAAAGCTTGTTGGAGGCCACTTTGACTTGGAAATGAACTTTATCATCCAAGAAGGAGAAGGCATCACCTGCATGGTAGACTTGCTGGACAAGTGTGACGTCACCTGCCAGGCTGAGGTGTGGAGCGTGTTTACGGCAATCTTGAAGAAAAGTATACGCAACCTACAAGCGTGCACGGAAGTGGGGCTTGTTGAACAAGTGCTCAAGAGGATTGATAGAGCTGACAACATGATTGCAGGTACAGTTTGACCCAGTGTATGACTCAAGCTGTATTCCTTTTGTGTAAAATCTCATGGAAGGATTTATTAATAAGGGATAGAAATTTGACATTGCATTTTATTGAGCAATTATATTGCTGTTCTTTTCCTTTTCAGATCTCTTAGTGGATATGCTGGGTGTGTTGGCTAGCTATAACTTGACAGTTCGAGAGCTAAAGTTATTCTTCAGCAAGCTTCAAGGAGAAAAAGGGAGATGGGTAAAAGAAAACACAAAATTGAAACCATATTTTGTAATGTTGCTTATATTTTTCCTAACACTCACAAGCTAAAAGGCTGTTTGATAACCTTTATAATAAAAAAATAAATTAAATGTATCAAGAAATACAGGATGCTTTCTGGTATTATATCAATGAATCTTTTTACTTGCAAGCAATTAAAATACAGAGAGTAGAATAGTGATGAAATTAAATTTCCTCCTGAATCTGTCGACTGGATTGGTCTTTTTGAACACCTGGGAATAATATAGTGACTCTAAGCAAGTGTTTTTATGCACTTTTTTTTTATTTTTGTAATTCCAGGTATGTGAAATTGAAGGAAAAAGGAATTTTTTTTTTTTTTTTTGAGACAAAAGAGAGAAATAAATAAAAAATGTCTATATAGGTAATTTAGTGTGCTCATATTTTCACATTGTTCCTGAAAAAATATATCTAATTAGGGAAGTAAGAATTTGTGGCAGAAATTGAAATTAAGGAAATAAGCTCCAGCTGAAAAATCGTATCGTGTTTTCTCCTGTTCCTCCGTGAACTAGAAGGGGAGAAAAGAGTCTCCTTTTACTGTTGAGACCCTCCTTCCCTAAAGCAAAAATGAGCATGCTGTAAAGGCCACCAAGTAGTTTAACAGAAAATTGTTGTTTTGCTGGAATTGGGAACTATTTTAACAATTGTTTCACCTGCTTTGAATTTTAATTCAGCTCCCGTTATCTCTAAGTACTCTGCCTAGTGTAGAGAAAAGGTAGCACAGTGTCTCTTGACTTCAAATAATTAAAAAATATATCCAGTATAAAAGCCAGTATGCACAAATAATATAGCAGATTTTAAAAGACCCTTTGAAATAAATAACTTATTTGAGCAAATAAAATACTCTAAACTTAATAGTTTAAACTTTAATTGAACATACAGAGTATATTTAACCGTAGATGAATTAAAGTTGTCTCTGTAACATTAACTTTTTCATTTCCTGTCTTTCTGCTATTTGCATTTAATTTCCTTTCTTTATTAAAAACTGAATATATGCCACAAAAAATGCCACAGTTGCATTGCTAAGGAGTTGCACAACTCCATAAATCTTAAAATCAGCAGTGCTGTAAAGATACAAAGTATTTGGCTAAAAGAAAAATTACCTAGTTGGATTCTATAGTGCTGAAGACATCTAAGCAAGTTCTCGGTATTTCTTCCTCAATTTGAATTCAGATTCATGGAGAACTGTTTATCTGACTATAGTTTCGGTACATGTGAAATACTTGATCCTGCAATGCTTAGCTTTCAGAGGGTGGCTGCTTACAAGAGGTGAAAAAGGACACTTTCAGGAAAAGACCAGAAGTGTAAAACTGTAGTTTAAAAACAGATCTACTGGGAAGTTATGAAGTGGTAAAAGAAAACGCACAAAATTGTTCTGTCACTATGGCTGATATTTGCTCACAACTTCTGTTGTATATCATATACTTGGTTTGGAGTTTATAGTTGCTGAGTATTACAACAGAATCAGTGCAGAATTAGTGTGATGGTGGAGAAGTGTTAAGTATTCACATTAACTGAGCACTCGGTTTAGGTGCTCCAAACTACTCTGGGGACTTGAATCTTTCTCCATGAACTTATATGGACTTAAGTATGACTATAGTCCTGATGAAAGTAGCCCGGTCCGCTGATCCTCCCTCTCCATTTTGCTAGGTATTTCCCATCTCCCTTGTGCCGGCACAGGTTTCATGCAGCCCCAGTCCAAAAATGCCGTAACTGAAAATTGGTTTGCATTTGTTTTTCCTAAATTAGTTTTCAGCTGGATCAGTTAATTTTCTTTAGCTCACTACAAACTTCGAGAACTACAGAGAGAAAAGATTCCCAACTCAGTGAGACTGGGAACAGATAGAGGGAGCAACCAACGTTCAGGGTCAGTTTAGTTTATGCTGGATGAAAGTGGCCATGACCTTTAAGTCCTTAATTTAGTTATCCAGTTAATTGTATTTCAGTGCACCTCCTGCATACTGTGTGAAGGTACCTATAACTCTGTTAATGTTGTTTATTGAAAGTACTAAGTATCTTAACAGAGTATTACTCAATCATGTGCAAAGCTTTAAAATGGATCAAAATTTATTTATTCATGTGTTACAGTATGTTCTTTCTTATAGGTGTGTTTTATTTACTTACAAGTGTAATAATTCTCTTTGTCAGCCACCACATGCTGGGAAGTTATTGTCTGTGTTAAAACACATGCCTCAGAAGTATGGACCTGATGCCTTCTTCAACTTTCCAGGAAAAAGTGCTGCAGTATGTAAATATTTTAAGTTTCTTGTTCATTTGTTGTTCTGTTATGGCCATATTTTATTTATCTGTCATTGTCATAGATGTATATATACTTTTAACCAAATTTTTTTCTTTGGCTGACATCTACATTATGCCTAAATAAATCATGCTTATAATAAATGTGCATTATCACTGTAGAAGAACAGATACTATACATAAAGAACAGATATAAATGAGGCTTTTTTGTTTGGTTGTTTTTGTTTTGGGGCTTTGATGTGGGTTTTTTTTTTCTTTTTTTTTTTTTCTTTTTCCCCAGACTGATTTATTTAAATCTTGTTGCAAGGAGAATCTACCTGCTCTTCACATCTGTGTTTCTGTGGGAATGGTGCTTGTGTTAGTATCCAGTATGTTGAGAGTGGCTTTGTGGTAGGCTGACCTTGGCGGGACACCACATGCTCACTGAGCCACTCTGACTCCCCCTCCTCAGCTGGACAGGGGAGAGAAAATATAACAGAAGACTTGTGGGTTGAGATAAGGACAAGGAAATCACTCACCAGTTACTGTTGCGAGCAAAACAGACTCAACTTGGGGAAATTAA
>NW_010301735.1:0-4454 GCF_000700745.2 Antrostomus carolinensis
AAATAAAATAAAATAAAATAAAATAAATAATCAATATTGCTGTGGTTGCAGGAGTTACTGAAGGAGGTTACATCCAGGAGGTGTGTTTTACATGGCACTCTTCTCTCTGTTGTCATTCACGGGACATTTAGATGCACAATTAGGCACTTGGTCGGGTGCAAACTTTTCTTTTTGCTTTGTCACGCTCTTTTAATTCTACACTTCTGTCTGGTATGTTTACCTCTGTTTCAATTTGTTTAGCACAAAATAGATTGAGGCTTTTTATCTCCTCATTTTCTCTGGCTTTTTTTGTTGTTGTTGTTGTTGTTTTTTCTTTTGTGTTTTTTTTTCTTTTCAGAGGTGTATTTAATTTTAGGCGTGAATCCAAAGCTCCGTGTCGTTTCCTCTTTCAAAGCAGATCTTTGACTGTACAAACAGCATCAAGTGACATTTACTTAATCAGTCTCCATCAAATTGAAAGTTTATTGTCAACAGTTCCTTGGTGATGTACAAATCCTTTTTGTGCAGAGTTGTGTTGGTGTCTGGCAAAGTCTTTATTGGGTAAAGAACATTAGTGCAAGAGAAGAGAGAAGACATTTCTTAACGCCAGCATTCTGCCGTTATTCAGGTTGATCATAGAACAATGAGCTGAAAATGTGAAGCGACCATGAAAAAAAGCAGATATGGAAGGGTGAAAAAGCCAACAGTGTGGCCAGTAGGACCATGGAAGTTCTCTTACCCCTGGACTGGGCACTGGTGAGGCCGCAGCTGGAGTGCTGGGTTCAGTGTTGGGCCCCTGAGTCCAAGAAGGACATGGAGGTGCTGGAGTGTGTCCAGAGAAGGGAACGGAGCTGGGGAAGGGTCTGGAGCACAAGTGTGCTGAGTTCCCTTGTGGCTGAGGGAACTGGGGGTGTTGAGGCTGGAGAAAAGGAGGCTGAGGGGAGACCTTGTGGCTCTGTCCAAGTCCCTTGAAGGAGGGTGGAGAGAGGTGGGGGTGGGTCTGTTCAACCAAGGAACAAGTGACAGGACCAGAGGAAATGGCCTCAAGTTGCACCAAGGGCAGTTGAGATGGGATGTGAGGAAGAATTTCTTTGCTGCAAGGGTTCTGAGGCATTGGAAGGGGTTGGCCAGGGCAGTGGTGGAGTCCCCATCCCTGGAGGGATTGAAGAGTCGTGTAGACATAGTGCTGAGGGACATGGGTTAGTCGGGAACTTGTCAGTGTTGGGTTTATGATTGGACTCGATGATCTGAAAGGGCTTTTCCAATCGAGGCAGGTCTGTAAAAAAGAGTATTCCCAGGGGAGACAGGAAAGCACTAGTCCTGTTGTGACACCACTTACAGCTCAAATACAGCACACAGCTCTGGTCAGCCATGTTCGAGACAAATTAATTGAACCAAAAATGGGTGCAGAAACTTGCTTTTGTCAAGCACTGGAACAGGTTGCCCAGGGAAATGGTGGAGTCACCATCCTTGGAGGTATTTAGAAGATGTGTAGACATGGCACACAGGGACATGTTTTAGTGGTGGACTTGGTAGAGTTAGGTTAATGGTTGGACTCGATGATCTTGAGGATCTTTTCCAACCCTATGGTTCTATGAAGAGGGATGCCAGGGATGGAGAACTCCATAAGGCAAAGAATAATGTGGGCATATGAAGAACCAGATATAAAACATTAGTGAATAAATTTAGGCTGGACATTAGATCCCAAACTTTAACTTCACTGATGGAGAAGTGATGTTTTGAAGGAGCCAGCAAGGGTAGAAATCTGAACAACTTTAATACGGTTCACAAATTTATACTCAAGGCCATGGGACACAGGGCTTGTGGGGACTGGACTTGATGACCCAGGAGATCCCTTGCAATCCAGTTATTTAATTCAAGTGGAAGTTGTCTAAGCGGGGCTGCCTGATTTCAAACATTGCGAATCACTCTGTTCAGGAAGTTATTTCTAAAGTGCTGCTTGAACGAGGACTTGAACTCAGATGTTTGAGATATGCTGCTTCTAATTGGGACGGAATATGTGATAACGACGTGTTACTCTTGTCAGTGAAGCTACTTCTTTAGCTCGAGTGGCAGCAAATTGTGTTCCAGAGGAGAAGGTTCAGGGTTGAGGCACTGTGACAAAATATAAGGGATGAAGGCTGCAGAGTTGTAGCTCTCCAAGAGAGATGGTGCTCTCTTGGAATAAACTCAAGGTGGTTTTTTAAAGAGATCTCAGTGGAAGGGAAACATTTGGTCCATGATCAACTTACACCTGTTGGCTGCTTTTTGTTTTACTGCCCAAGAGCTGTGTTTTATTAATAAGAACAAAGAAAGCCTCGTAGATCCCTCTGAAGGGATGGTGACAGGAAAAGATTCACTTGAGTTTACATGGGGAAGTCTGTGGTGACCAAAAAGGACCATCTTTCCTGTTGGTGCCATGCTTAGCTCCTGAGGAGCTCTTTTCTCACTCTAAGTAGAGCGAGATAAATGTTCCTGGATTTTGCAGCTACAGAAATACTCATCACAGAGCAATATCTTCCCAAGGAAATGTATTCTAGTGGTTGATTAAACCCCTCAGGTTCACTTTGGAGTTTAATCAATTGCAGAAGAAGTTTATTGCTTTGTACACTCCCAAATTATTGTGGTTATTGCTCAGCCAAAAGGTGGGAGAGAACACACACATATTGAGGGTGGAAGCAGATGAGATGCTGTGGTTGCTAAAGCTGAGCAGTATTGATGAAGTATGTTCACAAATTTATACTGTCTTCTCTTGCTAGCCATGTCTCCTGGCCAGGACAGCCATGCCAGTATGGAACACCTTCCTGCATCTGAACAGATCCTTCAAACCTTGAGTGAGCTGGCCAGGTCTTTTCAAGAGATGGCTGATCGCTGCCTGCTGGTTCTGCACTTGGAAGTCAGGTAAAAGCCCTGAATTCATGGTTTTTTGGGGAGCTTGGGAGAATATAGGTTAAGATTGTGTCCAGAATACATATTATGGCACCTGAGACAGATATACTCGCCTGCTGTAGCATCAAAGGTCAGTCCAGAAATGCTGGATCCCATCACCATGGATGGCCAAAGGTGGGATGGAGGCAGGATACTGAGAGTGGAATTTCCTTGGGAGACCTGTGTCTTATAAGGGCAACGAAGCTGGTGAAGGGGCTGGAGAACAAGCCTTATGAGGAGCGACTGAGGGAACTGGGGTTGTTTAGTCTAGAGAAGACAAGGCTGAAGGGAGGCCTATTTGCTGTCTACAGCTACCTGAAAGGAGGTTGTAGGGAGGCGGGTGTGTGTCTTTTCTCCAAGGTAACAAGTGATAGAACAAGATGCAATGGACTTAAGTTGCACCAGGGGAGGTACAGATTGGATATCAGGAAATACTTCTTCACTGAAAGGGTTCTCAGACACTGGAATGGGCTGCCTAGGGAGGTGGTTGAGTCCCCATCCCTGGAGGTGTTTAAAAGACGAGTAGATGGCATGTTCGGAGATCTGGTTTAGTAGTGGACAGGTTGGGTTGGACTCGATGATCTCAGAGGTCTTTTCCAACCAAGAGATTCTATGATTCTATGATTATGTGTCAGAGATTAAGAAAATTGGAGTTTAGGGGGCTTTATCCTTAGAAGATTGCACAATGATGTTTTCATAGTCTAACAGGTGTGTGAACATTTATTAGCCACTGCACTTCACAGCTTTTCCTACTACTTTTTCAAATAGTAACAGAAACTGGGAAACCAGCTGGATTTTTTTAATGGGATGGGTAATTTTATGATGTCTCTGATCACATGCAAAGATCAAAGGCAGCAGATACTTTTCTTCAAGCTGCCAACTGTCCACTCTGGGACTGGAAAGATGTTTTTTTCCCTTATGCATTGTATTGGCCAAGTGTCTTTTCATTGCTCCCCTTTTCTCTGAAGCATCAAATATAAAGGGATGTCAGAGACAGGCAATGAGACTTGATGGACCATCAGTTTGTTCTGTTGTGACATATCCTGAGCCACATTGTGTCCTTGTGTACATTGGCAGAGCTCTGGTGAAGTCAGTATGGAGCTTTACAAAAAAAATACACATTAGTTACTGTCAGCAGCCCTTCAACCTGCTATCCATCATCTGCTGGCCACTTGATTGCAGGCATCACAGGCGAGCTGGGCTTTGAAGGATCCAAGGAAAAGATTGTTAAGGTATGGAAATGGAGCAGCTTTCCAGCTGTGATGTAATCCGAGGTGATGCCCGAGGTAACCTGGACTCGTGGTACAGGCACCAGCCTAAATGGGTTTCTGGCCTCAGTCCTCTGTGGTTTTCCATCACGCTTGGGTTAAGCAGAAATAAGTGCAAATGTAATTCAGGAAAAAAATGTTGCTGTCATTTTAGAGCAGACTATTGCCCACCTGCTTCAGTGCTACTACCAGGAGTCACAGTTTGTTGGTGTAAATACACCAAAGCGTGTTACTCTGTGCAATGAATAGAAAGTGTGGCCTCACCTCCAGTACTGGGGG
>NW_010301736.1:0-5928 GCF_000700745.2 Antrostomus carolinensis
GGTCGGGTCTTTAACGACCGTTCTGCCCGCAGTCAGGGAGCTCGGGCGCCTCCGTGTCACTCTCAGAACGTTATCGATGAGGTCAGCTCCCGGGAGCAGAACCTGGCGGGAGCAGGGTCGGGTGAGGTAGTTCCAGCTCAGGGAGCTTGTGTGGGGGGAAAAGCAGCTTTCGGTGCCTGTCCCCGTGGTTTCATGGTGCTGTGCGGGCGGGCAGAGCTGCAGCCACGACCAGAACTCACCGGGACCGAGAGGAACCAGCATATCCATGAGAACTTTTGCTTGGAATGGGAATATCCATGAGAATATTCGCTTTGCCGCGGTTCCCGGAGCAGAGTCTGGTCCAAGGTTCTGTCCTGTGAAGCAGCACACAAGGCCCCTGCTCGGTAGAAAGTACTTTGATTTCTTTTGCAGTAAGCTGAGACTGGGTGATTTTTATTTCAGTTATTATAGAGGCAGCTGTTAGAAATGTGAGCCCAAGTACAGCTCTGTAATATTTAACTTTTCTGGAGTTAACCTGCTCATCCGTATACAGAAATAACTGGGAGTGATGTTACCTGGCGTGAGCAGTCCCAGTTAAATTTAACTAGTGAGGAATTAAATCCACTTTTTTTGTACACAGAGCAAGGTGACATTTACACCGACTTTCTGACTTGGTAGCTCTTTAGGGGAGGAAACAAGTAGGTCCTTGCTCCTTCCTTCCTTCACCCAAGCGCTGTGTCCGTGCTGGTGTGTGAACACACGCTGGAGTGAACCCAGGCTGCCAGGATTTTTGGTGTGTGACTTGCCTGCAAGTCAGTTTTCTTTGGTGTGAAGAGTTTTAGTTTTATTCTAAGCTGGAGGGGCAGTGCCCAGCGCGAGGACGGGTGCCGTGCGCGTGGCCCCCGGTGCTGGTGACCGTCCCTGTCTGTTTCAGTGTCTCCTGAGGCTACAGGCGGGGGTTTGAGGAGTACATGCGGGTGATCAGCCAGCGGTACCCAGACATCCGGATCGAAGGGGAGAACTACCTTCCCCAGCCCATCTATAGGTAAGCGAGCGGCTGGCGGTGCCCGTTGTGTTTCCTGCAGCGTGTGAGGCCAGCATGGCGTGTGAGCCTGTGCACTTACACTCGCTTCCACTTGCACTGTTATTGTCTTCCCCACTATGGTTACATACAAGCCTGGTTGTCTTCTCTATATGGCCACCTTAGCTTTCCATACAATTACCACTCTCTGGATGTCTGTATAATGAGCCCTGTTGTGTTTCAGTCTGAAGTAAATGACATAATTCACTGATTTCACAGTGAATTTTTTCCAGCTTTGCTTCGTGATGTCACTGGACATAAATTCATGTTTCTTGCTCAGGTTTATGCGCTTTGTGACAAGTTCCTGTAACAGGTTAAGGCTGCAGAGGAGGGAAGAGTTTGTTTTTAACATCCAAGTCAGGGGAGAGCTGACCTCACCGCAGAGACTGCCGGGAGGGACATCCTTAACTGCAGTCTGGGGGGAGAAGTCCAAAAACGTTTGGAAAAAGCCAAAACAAGAACAGTGTTCTTCCTGTTACTTGAACCGAGTGATGCCACAGTTACTGTGGTGGCTCCTGGACCACCTCTTGGCCTAATTACTGTAATAATTACAGCGGTAAGAATGCTGCCAGATAATACAATTAATACCTCGGTGTTAATTTGCTCTCTGGCTGTAGGTTTAATTCTCACAAAAAGGTGCAGGGTTTTCTGCACCTGCTGGGAAAATGCTTTACGAAGAAGTAGTGCGTGTCAGTTACATGTCTCTGAATTATGAAACATCTTTCAGAAACTGAATGTGTTGCCCAGTTGAGACACCTGTAAGTTGACAGCAAATTTCTAGTTGAGGTCTGCTTAGGAAAAAAATGAATCTGTAAGTGTGGTGTGCAAGGGTGGTGTCCTGAGGACGCGAGGTTTTGTCAGTGTGTGCTGCTTTTTTGTTTTGTTTTTATAGCAAGATAAACTTACTTGAAAAGTTTTGTATTTCCTCTGAAGCACTTGATAATATGCTATCAGAATTCTTCTGATGAGGCGAATTGTACAGTGGTGAAGTGGTAACTGTGAACCTTCTAAGTCACTTTTTCTGTTGTCTTTTGACAGGCACATAGCATCCTTCCTGTCTGTCTTCAAACTAGTATTAATAGGCTTAATAATTGTTGGCAAGGATCCCTTTGCTTTCTTCGGCATGCAAGCTCCGAGCATCTGGCAGTGGGGCCAAGAAAATAAGGTAAACAGCAAACTTTATTCTTTTGTTTTGAAAAAGCAGAAAAGCTCTGGGAGTACTTCACAGTTCTTACTGATTTAACTTTCATAGGCTGCAGCCTTAACAGGACCTTTAGGCTTCTGGAAGTAAATATACTTGAGAGTTTTACAGTAGCGTAACTGTTCTTATCAGTAGTGCTTCGTGTTCTGACAGACCCGGGTTTGATCTCTCTTTCCAAGTTGATGGTGCTGCAGGGGGACACTGAGGTTAATGTTACTGGCAGAGATGATGAAAGATTTTTTGTTTGTTTTGTTTTTAGGGCTCAGGAGTAGAGTTTCAAGCTGGTATCTTTGGTGTTAAAATTACAGCTTCACTTGTCTGCTGTCTCATAACTGTTTTGCAGCTGCTGCTTTCAGCAGATGTACTAGGTTCGGTGTGCAGTGAGATGGTGGTTAGAAAAATCAAGTTGAAATTTTGTGGGTGTTTGTGCAGAACATACAGGAGCGTGACAGACCAGGCCTGTGGGATGTGTGTCCCTGTGAGTCAGTGCGGGTGATGCTGACAGATTAATGTTTCTGCACTCTGATATATTCCAGATTTATTCTACTAAACAAAAGCCATTTGTAAGTTTATTAACCTTTATGTACTTTATTGGTGCACAGCCCCTCGAACTGAGCTCCCTGGTGCAGCAGGTTTCTGTCACCAGCCAGTGTGGCTGTCCAGGAGCTGTCACACGTCCTGTTTAATTACATGGGACAAGCACACGTCGGGGCTGGGCCAGTGGCTGTGCCTCTGTGTGCTGGTTTCACTCCTTTGGCTGCAGCCAAACACAGCCGCTCTCTCACTGTCCCCCAGGGAACAGGGGAGGGAATGGGAAGGGTAAAAGTAGTAAAGCTTGTGAGTTGAGATAAAAACAATTTACTAATTGAAATAAAATGATAATGATAAAACAAATGAGTGATGCCCAGGGCAGTTGCTCACCACCCGCCGACTGATGCCCAGCCTGTCCCAGCCAGAGATCCCGGAGCAGAGACAGTCCCCAAACCACAACCCCAGAGGAGTGAGCCCCAGCAATGCCTGAGAGAATCCCCCCGTTTTCTGGTCAGCCCTGGGCAATGTCCTGCCCATGGGGGACAGGAGATGGAATATCTCATTGGCAGAGCCAAATGCCAATTTGGGGTTTGCTAATTACTGCGCTGCTCCCTCCCAGTCCTTTGCACTTGTGAACTGGCAAAACACGATGGCCTTGGGCTCCAGCAGCAAATAAAAACATCAGCACCTTATCAACATTCTTCTCATAACAGATCCCACAGTGAGACCAAACCACAGCTATTCCAGCTGCCAAGAAGAAAATTAGCTCCATCCCAGCAACACCCGGGCAGTCTGGGGTGCTGCAAACAACCATCTCCCACGCTGAATTCTTTGTAAGCCCTGTGAATGTGCCCTGTGCCTGACGAGGGGATTGCAGAGGTGCTGGCGAGGGAGGGAGATGCCGTGTTGCTGAAGGTTGGATTGTTTCACCCCGAGGCACCACTAGACACAGAACATCCCAGATGATTGTCCTGAAGGGCTGACAGTTCCTGTGAACAAATGCAGTGTGACTTGCTCTGCTGTTTATGTCCAGGCCTGTGGGTCCTTGGTGTGAAGCGTTGCTGTGACAGTGACAGGCAGCCTGTAGGAACAGTCGTGTTCTCTTGTCATCTTGCGACTGCCACCGTAGCCACGTCCTTCTGCAGACTGGCTGCGAGATGTGCACAGACTGTGGAGGAAAGGAGCGAGGAGATGTAACTTGGTTTGAATCAGGATTGTGATTTGGGTGGTTTCAGAACTATTTTGATCCCTGTCTCGGGAAGGAGGATGTCTGTGCTTGGAAGATTACTCGATACATTTTAGAGAGGCATTCAGAGGCAGCTGTGAACTTCCAGTGCTTGTTAAGAGCGAATAAAATCAGCTGTGGCTCACAAAGTGCCTGGGGTTCTCTCTGTTCTCTCCTAGGTCTATGCTTGTATGATGGTCTTCTTCCTGAGCAACATGATTGAGAACCAGTGTATGTCCACGGGTGCATTTGAAATCACTCTGAACGGTGAGCCAAGAACCTTCTGCCTGAGGGAACCACGTCGTGTTGTGTGGGTACAGACGGGTTTGAGAGCTGCTGTGTTGGGAGAGGGAGGGATGAGGTGATGAAATGTGTGTTTCAAAACATGATTGTATGTGGTAATTGCTGTCCCTTTTGAAACTTCAGATGTTATAGATCACAGTAAATGATTAAAATCATGGAAGTCTTATAAAGCAGTTTACACAGGTGTCAGTTACATACATTTTAAAATAGCTATGCAAACACTTAATTGGAGGAAGGCTTGCTCACTTGGAGTAAGTGTGTTATGATTTTTCTTTGCATGTGATGTGCATTAAGTAAGAAATTGTTAACTAGGGAAGCGTAAGCTCCAGTTAATTAGATGCTTTCCCTGTCCTGTTTTGCAACGTGGTTTAGCCCTGGAACCCTGTTGCATCCATCACTGTTCCCAGATATTCAGTACCAGTGGACAGCAGTACTGATTTTTCAGGTTAAGAGTCTGTGGACCTTCTGCCTTCAAATACTTTTATAGTTTCAAAGATGATGTAAGCTTGACGGAGTACAGAATTTTTCAGGCTCTAGGTACAAGTATGCAGTCTGGCTCTGATCATCATCTCAATCTGTGATTGTGCAGGATGCATTTCAGTGGAGTCTCTAAGTCAAGTCCTGTACTGCAGAACCTTTCACAGACTGACTATTGCATCAAAGTTGTTGAACTCTCTGCAGTTCTAGTCCTAATCCTGGATTAGAGTTGGCAGCAGAGCCTTGCTGGGGGTGAACAGTCCCATCTGGGCTTCGGCGAGTTTCTGGTTTGCGTTTGGGGACGCGTGGGTCAGTCTGGCTTTTGTTTTATGTAGGTGACAGCAGCTGTATTTTTCAGTGCGAGTTCATCAAGTGCTGTCACAATCAGGGGTGTTTGGGGGAGTGTTTGTCAGCAGCAGCAGAAATGAATGTTGTGTTTCCCCTGAAGTGCCTGTGGACTCTGCTGTCTTTTATATTTCTGGGGGGGTGGAAATCTGTCAGTGGGTGTTTTGAGCCTCTCAATCCATATGATGTACTTCTCAATGGAAGGGTTGGACTCTTTGCTCTCCTAGTTGGACAGGGCTTTGGTATAACCAGGTGTTTGAAGCATTGTTGATCCAGAAATTTTCTTCGATATAAAATAGCACCACTTTGAATAGCTTCCTGGATCTTTTAAATGTTGTGTTTAAACAGCCCTCTGTTTTCTGACTTTGTGAACCTAACGCTGCTTTTCTCCCCTCCGTGTGTTTTGTGGTAGATGTTCCAGTGTGGTCTAAGCTCGAGTCTGGCCACCTTCCTTCCATGCAGCAGCTCGTACAAATTCTGGATAACGAAATGAAGCTCAATGTGCACATGGAGTCGATGCCTCATCACCGATCATAGCCCCATCTATCAGCACTGAAACTTCTTGTAAGTCTCCTCCCCGTCACAGCCGCCTGCGGCCTGGGGTGCGGAGGGCGGCGTGTGCAGGTTGAACTCGGCAGTCTGTGTGTGTTCATTGAAGTGTCTCACTGCAGAACCAGCTCTCATCGCTTTAAGGAAATTGGCCTGTGAGATCTTACAGGTGCTGTTTTGGTGGGAGGTTTTGGTTGGGGTTTGTTCTGCCAGTTTCAGAACTGGAAGCTGGCATTC
>NW_010301736.1:5955-10608 GCF_000700745.2 Antrostomus carolinensis
CTCCAGAAAGCTTTAGGTTAGTGAACTGTATTGTGCAGATGTCGGAAAACACGCTGAGTTATGTGCCTTGAAACAGTCAGTGTGCAAAGGGTTTCTCTGAGGTGTAACCTCATTAAATTGCGTGACCCTAAAAAGTAGGACATTTTCTTCCTCCCAACTGTGTTTCAACCTTTTGCAAATACTCCTTGACTGTTAGGGGCAGAGGGTTTGCATCCATGTTTATATATTTTATGAGAAACCAGTTTTGCCCTATCGATCTCTGCCTCCACTAACGCTCCTGCAGCTTCCTGGAGCGGGGAGAGCAATCCTGAGAGATTGCTGCCTCAGAGTCCTCATGCAGAGAATGAGAGGAACAGTCGCCCTTTGATTCCTGCAGGCATGTCCTGTTTGTTCAGTTAAGTCTGGTTTGTCCTGGTAATTTAGCCACAGTCATCTTAATTGTGAAATAAGTCATTTCATATTTTTAAAATATTAGTTAGTATTAAGAAGTTTGGTGTTTCCTGTACGTTTCAGGTGGGCTGGCTGAAGGCTGGCATCCTACGGGTGTGGATTTGGAGGGTCTCGGGCAGTGTCCTTTGCTGCAGAGCGGACTGATGTCACTTCTAAGCTTACAAAGCATGATGAGACTGTTCTTAAGCAGACTTTTTTAATGGGATGAGTTTAGAAAACAACAATAAAAACCCCCATTCAGTTGTATTGCCATGCACGTGAAGAATGACACTGCAGGTTAGGAGAGTGATGGTGAGACTCGGTGTGGTTCTGTCTCCTTACTGATAGAACGTCGTTCTGAGGCTCTTTGTGGGCAAACGCCCAGAATAAGATCACGATGGTGCTGTCTTTGCTCTGCTGCCACGCGGTGGGCGGCCGTTGTCCCGGCTGACGGCGGCGCTGGGGGGGGTTGGCGGGGCGGGCGCCGGGTAACGCCCGTCTCTCCGTTGCAGGCATTAAGTGGTGGTTTCCCAAGGCAGCGCGGCGCAGACCCATGAAGGCCTGTACTGAAGACAGCACGCTGTTAGTGCAGACTGGATGCTTCTCTCGCAGCCACGTTGTGCCTCCTGAAAAAAAACTTAATGGAAGACCCCGTTCAGTGCTGGCCCGTTCCCGACACTGCACAGTCATGGAGTGCAATAATACTGTATAGTTTTTTTAAGATTTCATTCGACCAGTTCATAGCTCAACAATGCAGGCATTACTAATTGTAACTTATTTTATATTCATGTTTCACACTATGGCAGATTGAGTTGATACCTACTTTTTCCTTGGGGAAAAAAAAAAAAAAGTTTGTTTAATCTGTTGTATTTTATATGAATTTATGTTCTTTTTGTAGTTTAAAATGAAGTTCTAGGAGTGTCTGATACTGTCCTAAACTGTTGAGTCATTGACAGCTGTCTATCAAGTATCTCTAACGTGGTTAAAGCAGGTTTGTATATTTTTCCAAATATATGGCAGAGTTGGACCGCGCATTATATACTAAATTATATAAACAAAATTATATGCAGAGTAGTTACATCATTTTGTGACTTCAGTAAAAATGAAAGTCAGCAGCTCTTCAAATTGTCTTGGCCAGCTGAAGAGATTTTTCCTTGACCATTCTGAAGAGGTTAAAAGCCAGGCCTTTCTACTGTCCTGAACAGAAACCAAGAAAGTTGATTTAAATAAAGAGTTCTCATTTCTGTGTGAAGTACCTTGTTGAGTCACTGATGGATATTCTTAGAATTGCAATGGATAAAGCGCATAAAAAGCCTACTTTCCAAAGCCATTAATCTGTGTTTGTCTTGTCTAAGCCCCTGACATCCTCCCTGTTCTGGAAGGAGCTCGCAGAGCTTGGTCTCCTCCTCGTGCCGGAATCCAGCTGCGTTGAGTTTCAGGTGCGGTTGTCTCGGGGAAGCTCCCGGGTTGAAGCCCGGTCTTGGATGCGGTTCTCTTGCAGGGGCTGGGGGTTTCCTTAGGTTGGCTTCCCAGGTGGCTGAGAGCTGCAGATCCTGTCACCGTTGTGTCCTGACCGCGGTGTGCTCCAGGCTGCACGGCGCCTGTGCGGGGAGGCTCAGTCCGGCAGCGCCTGCCTCCCGTCCCGGTGTTTGTCCCTGCTCTGAGCTACGGGCTTTCACACTCCCTGTAAAACCAGCTCAGGTACTTCCTGGAGCATCTTATCAAACGGTGTCTCTGGATGGGGAGGTGAGGAGGGAGGCTCTCTCTGTGGGGACAGCACATCAGATGAGAAGGGAATGGGCAGAGCCATGAGGAAGGCAGGAAGCTGTCCCCGTCTGTCCGAATTGTCTGACCCTCCCCAGGGCTTTAGGGACTGATGTGAGAAATGGTTCAGGCAACCGCAGCTCTGACCTCCCAGCTGGGGGAGAGGTGGCTGCCAGTTGTTGTAATTGTGCTGCTCATCACAGCCATTCAGCACAACGGCCTCAAGGCTGCTTTGCTTTGTGATGGAATCTTCTCTTCAGGCAGTTCATGCCTTCTCTTCTGAAATGGATCAATCAAAACTTTCTGGTGTGGAGAGAGTTTCAGTTTCTCATTAATTATGAGCTTCAGACACATTAGAAAACAAACACACAGATGTGCTGCTTGGGTAAGATTTCCCGTGAGCTGTTCACAGGGTCACCCCAGGGATATTTGCTCACAATCCACTGGCTGCCCCCAGTGTCCCTCCATCCATCTGAGCCAGGTGGGTTATCGATACGTCCGAGTTTGGTGTGCGAGAACCTTTGCTTATCGCCCTTAAATGCACCAGAAGCTTTTTCCATGGTGGGGCACAGGCTGAGCAGTGTTTTGGTCGTGTCTGTAATTGCTCTGGGTTGTGGGGTGCACAGAGCAGACTTGTTTTTATGGGTTGGACCAAGCCCTGCAATTGCCATTCATAGAGCACTTCCAGATGGAAAAATGGGACAATAAAATGGAAATAAAGAACCTTGATGGGCAGTAAAGGCAGCGATACCGGCCTTTAATCAGCCAGACACCAACTGATGACTCGGAATTTGTGACACTTTAACCAGGACAACTTGTTCCCATCTGAAATCGTGGTTTTCTGCAGTCGGGCTGAAGCCCAGTTGGGCAGTTCTGGCTGACGGGTGGTTCTGGATGACGGGTGGTTTTGGGTGGTTCTGGCTGATGGGCGGTTCTGGATGACGGGAGCCTGAGCCTGGAAGTGGCACCCGAGGGGACAGACCCCGGGGTGAGCGTGTGTTGCTTCCTGCTCATCCTCTCAGCTCCAGAAACACTCAGCACGAGGTGTTTGGGCCCCCGGTGCTCTCTGCGCTCAGCAATCCTGAAAGGGTTTCTCCTCCTTGAATCATCTGACTAAACACATCTTTCGTGGAGGAGGGTCCGACAACCAGCATCGCCGAGGGGCAGCGGGAAGCCCAGACACCCATGTTTTGTTCTGGTGTTAAAATGGCAGCTTTTTGCTCTCCCCTCCTGCACGATGCTGCTTGGTCACTTTAAAATGAAGGTGTACAGACCCATTTACCTGAAAAAGGCCAGTTTGATTGATTTGGTTGATTTCACCCATGTGCAAAATGGATATTACATCATAAATCTGAGGGGCACATTCAGGCTTGTTGATCTTGGGTTGTTAAGCACGAGGGTGGAGATCCAGGTCTGGTGGAGCTGCTGTGAGCTGGGGGCAGACCAGGGAAGGATAAAAAATGGGTCTCGTGTTCTGCGCTGCGAGTGCCCAGAACTGGGCTGTTACACGGGCCGTGTGCAGCCGAGACCTGCGCTTGTGTCTCGTCTCGCATCAGTGAGATGCAGCCCTGCTAAAAACTGAGTTACAGTGGCATAGCAGATCAAAATCAAACTCCCGGGTGTGATCTTCATCTTTGTAAATCAAAGATTTAGAATCTAGAAGATATTTGATCTAATCAAAGATTTTCACCCAAGCCACGGTGCCCGAGCCTGCAGAGTTTCGGGGAGCTGGGCCGTGTGGCAGCAGGACGCTGCTCTGGCTCGTCCCTGCGGCGCGGGGAGATGGTCCCTCGCTCTGTCTTTGGGGAAAGCTCGGACATCGCCTGGGCATGGAGAGGTGCTGGCGGCGGGCGCGTGCCAATGTCCCGCCGTTCGGGGTGGCGTTAGGGTGCCGTGTTGCCCAGTGGGCTGCGTTGCAGGTGTTGGTGTGGATCTAAACCTCGGTTACTCTGTTGAACATCCTATTTCTGCCCTTTCCCAAAGGCCCTGCACGGGGGGGCTGTTCCCCGCGTGGCGGAGGCTGGCAGGGGCCGGACCGGCGGGCGGGGGTAACCCGGCCCCCAAAAACAAATGGTGTTTGCAGTGCTATTAGCAGAGCCATCCTGCCGCTCGTTAACAACAACTTGCGAGTAATACCTGTCTTGGATGCGTAGACTTAAATTCCAAATCCGTAATAAATGTGAACTTAATGAATAGAGTATGTTTATCCAGAGCCCAATTTGACATGAATTGGATTTAATTTTTTTTAATTTGTTTACTGTGCAACTTCCTACTAGTGCTGCAATTGCAGCTGTAAAGAGTAAAAGCTCGTTTCACACGTTTGCTGTCCCGTGGCCGGGAGAACCCGCTAAAGGCTGGGACAGGGAGGGACCTTCCAAGCATCGCCCCGCTCCCCCTGTGTCCCCAGTGCACCCCTGTTCCCGTGACCTTAGCAGATTCGCCTTCAAAACTCTCTGCACC
>NW_010301737.1:0-4857 GCF_000700745.2 Antrostomus carolinensis
TGGAGAACAGTAAAAAAAAACCCCACCAAAAAAAGATTAGCAAGAAAAATCTGCACTCTGTAGATCTTAGTGTTCTCATTCTGTTTTTCAGGATTGCTAATGTTCACCCTTAATGCATATATGTATTTGGGACAGAAATGAGGAATAAATTGGCTTTGGGGGGTGTGGGGAGGGGGGAAACAAAAAAACAAAACCACAAGCAACAACCAAACCTTCCTGCAGGGAGGAACTCAAAAGAACCAATGTCAATGATAAAAACAATAAATCTCTACTTCACAGTGATGTATGGATATAGCTACAAAATCTAGATGTAACACATTTCAAACATGCAATGGTGATATGTGCTATCTTTGCAGATACTACATGCCATGTTGCACCAGACAGTGATAA
Organism: Antrostomus carolinensis; assembly: GCF_000700745.2. Taxonomy (NCBI): domain Eukaryota; kingdom Metazoa; phylum Chordata; class Aves; order Caprimulgiformes; family Caprimulgidae; genus Antrostomus; species Antrostomus carolinensis. The sequence goes on from NW_010301737.1 coordinate 391, forward strand.
TTAAGGCACTGTTTCTGTAACGGACTCTTATCTGCCCATTGGAACATGAATGTGTCGCCCGTAAATTTGAGGATAAACATGTCCCTACATTTATTTCAAAAAGTTGTTTGCTGGTATGATATGCTTTGATTTAATTGACACAGGACTTCTTGAAAACCTAATTTGTACGAAGATAAACATAAATAAACCAGCATATATTAATATTTTAAAAATGTAAAATCAATTTTTTTATTATCACCACTATCTATTCATTTCTCCTGCATTGTGGTATTGGACTACATGATCTTTCGAGGTCCCTTCCAATCTCTAACATTCCATGATTCATTTCTCAGTAAGACACCTTTTTTCTTGGTCTTCATGCGCACAGCTTGTCAACACTACAGATTCCTATAAAAAGGCAGGTTCATATCCATATTGTATACCTAACACAAGCTTTAAGAAAATATTCTCAAGATCATGTATAACTTAAGAGAATCTTATCTTTAACTATTAGAATTCCCCTATTAGAATTCCCCAGATTCAACAAACGATCTACAGGCAGCTCTTAACGAACACAATTTTCTGGAGCTCTTTCATGTAAAAATGACTTTAGAATTCCAGATGTGGTGTGATCCATGTAATTAAAGCTGAAGGTGGCAACCATCTTAAGTATAAGGGCATTTTTCATAGTTATTGAAACAAATAACATCTTCCTAATGTCTTTGATTTTTTTGTAAGAATCATTTCTATTTTAGATGTTAAAATATATAAACAGCTGTTCTTGAGCTTCTCCTAGGACTGTTAGAAGTTGAGAGTTATTCTGTGCCTTGTTGAAAAGGAATTATTTTTAAGTTTTGCTTAAAACTCTTAACAAAACAAAAAACTCTTAATTTAATTTGCCATTTTGAGATATACAAAAATTAATAATCCACTTATAAACATACATGTATAAATGCTTGTAGTACAGGGTTAACATTTGGAAAATGCCTCAATGATGTAAAAAACCTAGTCTCACTTTTTTGATGCGATTTAGGCTCTATAGAAAAAAAGAATAATGTACTTATGAAAAAAATCTTATGTAGAGCTGTATTACATAACAGGAACAAAGTGAATTGCAAGAACTCTTTCCAGCATATGAAGTATGGTTATGAAGTATCCCATGTTGGCCAATTCTAATAAGTTGTGCAAGCTGTTACTGAGTGTTCCAAAACCGGAACAGGCTTTTTTTGCACTACTGGCTTAATGGATGAATTCCAGTGCTAAATTACAAGCTTTTAGTTTGACCACCTGGAATTTGCTGTAGTCTTTAGTTTTCTCAGCATTTTTAAGATGCAATAGTATAATTGCCATGATCAACAACAACTAGGATCTGTGCTGCAGGTAATTAAAGAAGAGAAAAATATCAGTTGACAATACCTCTCTACTCCAAGTTAAAGGTACTGCATATTTCCTTCTGAAGTCATCAAATCACACTCAAAGTTTGTTATACCACTTGACTTCAAGTTAACAAATATAAAACTAAATAGTCTTCTCTGCAGTAGAACACACATGCAAAAAAAAAAAAACAAAAACCAAAAACCTAATTAATTCCAAACAGGAGATATAGTGCAAAATCACTTAGTATTTGATACTTTTACATTACTGGATAGACTTTTCAGATTGGCTGATAATAATTTTTGCACAAGAAGAAGGTATTTTCCTTTCAAAACCTCCACCAGTTTTATCATGGACTTATAAATAGGTGAAAATTCCTTATTGTAGAGATATTTATAATATCGTCCCCATCAAGGATTTAGTGGCATATCTGCTGATAATATTGTAGCTCACATTCATACATAAATGCTCTGTGTGTGTAGTGGTGGTAGTGGGGAAGTGTGTGTAGGAATTGCTATCTATCTAAGTGTATTGACATACATTTTGACAATGGTTGTGATCACATTGTGTTATACAGGATAGTGTAGCAGATGGGTATAATATTTTCTTTTTGTCTGTTTTAAAGTGGTGTTTTAGTCCTGCCACTTAAAAAGAAAATAAAGAAAGAAATAGGTGAGTAGGTGTATCAGTGGGTAGGAAACCTACAGTAGGTACTCAGCTCTGTTATCGCCCATGGAACCTTTTCACATTGCCTCTTTCATCTCCCTCTGTCTTGTTACCATTGTTTGTGCCTTGTATTTGGACTGCATTTTGGAGCCTAACTGTTGCTCACTCTTTGACATAGTGTAGCATCAATCTTTGGAAGATGATGCACTACTGTTTCCTTAAAAAAAAGTTATGGAAACAGTAATAAATATTGTTACTGGAAACTTGTTTTTCATCTATTCCTATAGTGTTGAATTTCAGTAAATATTTCAGTGCAAACCTTTTAATAGCTGGTGATTCGATCAAAAGTACTAACCAGATTAAGTTTTCTAATGTTTCTTTCTGTATGAAAATTTAGTTCAAAATACTGCCCTGTGTTTTTCTTCTATGGTGACAGAAGGGAGTTTTGGTCACTGCTGCTAGTGTTCTTATGATATTAGACACCCATGAAGCTTATTACTTCCACTCGAAGACTTAATGTTTCTCTTATAGGCTACAGGAAAATTTTCCAGAGAAAAAGAAAGAAAGAAAGCAAGAGAGGGAAAGTCACCACTACAAATTAAAAATAAATAAATCCAGTCAGCTAGTTTATTGGAGTTCCCATGACCTTATTTTAAACAATCTTTTCTTCCTGATGCATTATTTGGTCAGGGAGCAAGAACCACCTTGTAAATAAGCACCCACTTATTCACTGTTTGCTGTTAAAATATCTAATTAATCTTCTTCATTGAACAGAACTCAGAAGTAAACTAATAAAAACAATGAAATCTAAATACTAATAAAGTTCCATTGTTAATACAAAAGAGTCACGAAGCAGTAGAACCACTCTTCTACAGACTTTTTAACTACACTTCCTTTATCCCCTTAGCTATTAGACAAATATAAAATGTCCTGAAATTTTCGAGCTCACATTCTGTTGATCTTTACACAAGTAGCTTCACAAGAACACAACAGAGCTTTTTGTGAAAATATGGCTAGTCATGTTTCTAGCTTTTTGTAGGTAAACACAGACAAGGATTTCAAAGCAACCATCATTAACTGGGCAATAACATCTGACTAAATTTGGAGGAATAAATTATGGCAGATTATCAAATGCCAGGCAGGTGATTCAAGACAATTATAGTCCTATAGGTTATTTCAGAATTACCTCTCTTTTGTCATCGTGTGATATGTAACCTTCAGTGCAAGATCTAAAGATCTGCTTATGTTGAAGGCTCTACAAACTCAAATAGTAAAAACGTAAATTAAGAAATTTACTGATGCTCACCAGATAATGTAGACCGTATTTTTAATTGCTCATATGTCTGTATATACATGTCCTAAGTCTGCAGCTTTGCAAGTACTTAACCACAGACGTAAAAACATAGAGCTAAAAACATCCTATAAGGACATCAACTCAGAACTGAAAACCTTACATTTCTTAGAAAGCTATTCATTTATTAGGAATTAGGAACCTCTGTGGAGTACTGTGTCCAGTTTTGGGGCCCCTAATAAAAGAAGGACATGGACTTACTAGAGCAAACCCAGAGGAGAGCCATGAGGGTGATCAAAGTGCGATAGCACCTCTCGTATGAGGGTAAGCTGAGAGAGTTGGGGCTGTTCAGCCCAGAGAAGAAAAGGCTCTCGGGAGATCTTATATCAGCCTTCCAGTACCTGAAGGCGCCTACAGGAAGGCTGGGGAGGGACTTTATTCAAGGGTAGGTAGTGATAGGAAGATGGAAGATTTAGATTAGGTATTAGGAAGGGATTCTTTACTGTGAGGGTGGTCAGACACTGGAACAGGTTGCCCAGAGAAGTTGAGAATGCTCCCTCTGTGGAAGTGTTCAACACAAGGCTGGATGAGGCTTTGAGTGGCCTTGTATAGCAGATGGTGTCCCTGCTCATGGCAGGGGGGTTGGAACTAGATGATCATTAAGGTCCCTTCCAGCCCTTCCATTCTGTTATTCTATAAATGTTGAGGAAAACTCAAAAGGTTGTTAATCAGAAATACATTTGAGCTATTACTGAAATAATTCAGTGAGGTAGAGAAAATTTGTGCATGACATATATAGATTTAATGCATAATACAATGTCTAATCAACAAGTCATACAGTTAGAAAGACTTTTTTTTTAACAGGTGCACATTAGAATGGCTTAAGAAATAAGTATTAGTTTATTGAATAGAAATATAATTTCTCCACAGAGAACAACTCCACAGAACAATGTACTTACAAACAGCTTGTGAAGACTATGACCTATTAGCTTAAAGAAGTATTGCCATCAAGATTGGCAGTACTCAGACTCAAGTTGAAGAACTGTGAAAAAAAAAACCAAAAACAACCAGAGAAACCCCGTACAACTGAGGCCCCATAAGAAGTCAGGAAAATAGAGGAGTTTCCCTTGGGTTAGGGACCAATTAAGCAATCTGGA
>NW_010301738.1:0-4263 GCF_000700745.2 Antrostomus carolinensis
GGGCTGAATAAAGGGGATGTGGTAGCGGAGCGGCGTCTTGCAGGCAGGGATGGTGTTCTCTTGCTGCGAGTTCTTTTGCCGTTTGGACCGCTTTGTTTTAGCTGAGGGTATGGAATGAAGGTGAGAGGCCAGGCCGGCCTTTGTTGGCTGTAATGGTTACAGCGTGTGCACCTCAACCTGATACTGCTGCTGCTCCTCGGCTGGAAGATAGCTGAGGCCCTTTGAGATCTATGCAAATGGGATGCCGCTCTTCATCAAAACTTTTGGCAGCAGAACATGTGTGACCAGAACTGAAGCAGTCATAAGGGAACTGAAAGTGAAACGTTAAACGCAACAAAAGCTTAAAGTTAATGGATTTTTTTGTTTGTTTCTGTGAAATTTTAACAGTGTTAATTGAATATGTGATGTTACTTGACAGTAGCATACCTACCTCAGACAGTAATACCAACTACTCTGCGGGCAAGGGTTTTGTTATGTGATTTAAAACACGAGCTGTGTGATTAAAGCTTGCACACTGCTGAAGTATGGAATAGGTTTGCTCAAAGCCAACTACAGTGTCAAACTAGTTGTGAGGCAACCAGCTGTCTGTTTTACCAGTGTAAATCAGATAGGATCATTGACTTTATATTGGCCACTTCATAAAATAGATCTAAAATACTTGAATTGGATGGGAAAGACTTTGCACTGGTAAACTATATGAGGTACTTGCTATTTTTGTAACTGACAGGAGTCCATCACTTTATGAAGACGTGTAGTTTCCTTTACATTAAAAATTATACGAGCAAGCTGGTGGGGATGTTTTTTTTCTTTGTTTTAGTTTAGCTCTGCAACAGAAAGTGCAAGGCAGAGGTGTGGCATTTTTCTGTGTAAAGTTAAAGTATTTTTTTTCCTGTTTCACTTTATGAAATGCATTGAAGTGGCTTTTTTAAAAAAATTCATCCTTTTTAACAGCTTTGTCCTATTTAACTTTTCATAAGTGTGTACAGTAGATAGTTAAGTTACTGACACAGTAATTCTGTAGATGGTCATTTTATGCAATTAGTCTTAAAATAATTTTAATAAAATTCTGTTATTCTATTCATTTGAAGTTAGCTTATTGTAGACCAAATTTCTCAGGATGCCTCAAGTATGGCCTTAGAGCTGGTAGTTTTGTTGCTGGTCGCTTGCTTCTGTGTTTTGTTTTTTTTTTAAATATGCCTTGAAACAACGTTGCCTCTTGAGATATTTTTGGTTAAGTGCTATGTGGCCTTTAAGTTTGTTCACACAGTTGTTTTGTTTGTAGCCTACTAGCCTATACAGTCTTTACTTTTTCTTCTTTGAAAATAGTCACAAACAATTTTGAGTTTTGCCCCTCCATTGTTCTTTGTAGGAAGCAAAGGCTTCCAGTTAAGATTTCTTTAACTCTCTTAATTGATTTATGCTTTTTTTTTTTCCTTCCAGTTTGCCTGTTGCTTTTCTTAAATAACCTGTTTATATATTCAGCAAGGAGAAGAAAAACACTTTTAAAAGTAGTTTTTACTGTTTATGTTTCTTGTCAGTGTCTCTTCCCTACCCTTTTATTGATTTGTGCTTATGTCTGTTTTCAGTTCTCATTTGTTTCCACTTCTGTGCATCAAGTTCATTCTTTTCTAGAGTATATAGAACTAGAAACTGCTTATAATCCTTAATTTAGCTTGGAATGTTTTCTGTTTTCTTTGTCCCCTTTGCCCCTCCTCTGTTGTTTTGGGATTCATTTCCAAATGTCCTTGTTTTCTGAGCAATTGAATTGTCTTAATTTTTCCTATTTCTAGATGGATTTTGGCACTAAGTACAAAATATTTCTCAGCAAATTTTACGCATTTAGATGGCTTCTTGCACTTCTAGTGGTGTTCCTGTGACTCAGTCATATGATAATTCCTTCTCATTCTCCACAAAAGTACTGTGTAAGTTATTTCTGTGTCCTGGTACAAGGTCTATTAAGAAAATTGAAGACTGTTTGCTGCTGATAGAACTTGGTGAACACCCTCAGGTTGACAACCTTTCATCAGTATTTCAGGTTTTATTTGCCATTCTCAGATACGTGTTTTATTTTTTTCCCCAATTCAGTATTTCAGTTCCATGTTTAGAACTGTATTACTGAAGTGTAAAAAAAACCAAAAGTCCAGGCTGGGAATACTATATAAACAATATTTGTTCAATGATACTGTAATACCCAACCTCCTGATGTGTTTTATACAAATGCTTTGTGATCCATACTTGTGAGGGATAACAAGGTGGTATTGAAGTGCCTCAACCAAACACACTGGAACTATAATAAAATGAGACATGGGGAAGAAAATAAGTTTGATTAGTTATGTCCATATTATATGGTTATAGTATTTTCAGGGCACATAGATGCTACCACAGAGATGAAATGCCTACAGTATGGAAGTGGGCATGAATTTTAGAATAAGTGTTAAAAAGCCAATCAAATGCTAAAATCTCTGCCTAGAGATGTGTAAGTGGATTTTTTTTGTTGGTTTTGTTTGTTTTTTTAAGGTCATTAAGTCTTAGGATCTATTTTGGGTTTTCAGAAGTCATCAACCTAGTTGTATACAAACTTTAGTGTCAGTTTTGTAGCAAAGTTCTTCCAATACTGACATTATAAAAACAAGCTGTGGTCTTTGTTTGCATTGGTAGTGTGGATTCTAGTGGAGACATCATAGTGAAATTGATCTAGCAACTAAGGAAATTCACAGTGAGATTTTTAAATGACCTTTCAGGTCCATGCTTATGTAGTGCTTTTGCTCAGTCTTCAGTTCATGCTATTTTGGGACTTTAAATGGGGAGGTGTAGTTTACAATGCTTAACATAGACTGTTCTGTTGGATGTTTCCATCTGAAAGAGCTGTTTTGTTAGCTTGTGGCTGGCTCACAGATTAGTATTACCATTATTTCTCTTTTTGCTGTATGGAATAAGTATCATGTTTGATACTTCCATGCTAAACCAGTTTTTGTTGCCAAGGAGGAATGTTTCTTGATCTGAGATGACAGATAGCCTGAGCATTTTGAATATGTATAACTGTACATTCCGTTAGGCTAAACAGTTAGGATGGTAATTTGCCTGTTAAGAAGCTGACAGCAATGGAAAGCTAATTTATGGTCCTGGCTACTGGGATGAGGAGAAAAATCCAGGGGATGCTGTATCAAAGCATCTGTTTTGAGAGAGACTGGCATTGTGGTCTTAAACTTCAGATGCTCTACAGAGCTTCTGTGACCTGTTCTTGTTAAGGAAGGTCAGGGGGGCAAAAATTGAAGCCACTTCAGCTTATTCAATGTGTCCTACGTTGTGTTGGCAAAAAGCCAGTTTCAGGAGAGGGGAAACTCCAGTTTGTACCAAGCAACCAGGAAAACCCCATGCCATGCTCCACTCAGGAATGGCTTCCTCCCTCTTCTCTTGTTTTTTTTTGTTTGTTTGTTTTTAATGTGGTTTTTTTTGTTTGTTTGGTTGGTTGGGTTTTTTGTTTGAGTTTTTTGGGGGGTTTTGGTTTTGTTGTTTTTTGTTTCTTTTTTTTGTCCAGGGATCTTTCCTGGGAGTTCAGGCATTTCAAGCAAAAAATTTGTATCTGCATTTGTAAAAGGGGATGTAACAAGAGCTGCAGTAGATTCAGTGCTGGATGAGGAGAGCTCAGTTTTTCTCCCAAATGTTTTGCAAACTTCCTTTTTTTTTTTTTTTTTTTTTTTTGCGTGCATGTGTGTGTTTTTGTTTTGGTATCTGGCATTCACTGTATCTGGTTTTGGACTTAACTGTTTTCCTTTTTGCCATCCCTTCCTCCTGTCAAATCATGCTCTGACTGTTCTGGTGTCTATCTTAGACAAACAGCAAAGTGAGGCTGACATTAATTAGCTATTTACTTTCACCAAACATAAATTTTGCTGCTAAAGTTCTATAGTGCAAACAACATTTGGTGTTGTGCTGTTTCTTTTCTCTGATGGGCATCCTCAGTTTCTGAACAGCTATAATTTTTAGGTCCTGAAGGCTTCTGTGATTGGAAGGATGGCGTTTTCACTGTGTCTATGTGCAGAATTTATATGACTTAAAATATAATTATAGGTCTAATAACTGTGAACCTACCTTTAATCTTTACAGATTTTTAATATCAAAGCAATATTAAGCGTCTTTTAAATTAAGATACTGATTTTATTATTTGCAAATACCCAGTTATTTCAGAAGAGTGGAGAGAAGACACAGTTGTAGAAGGATGTGAATGAAGTGGTTCCCCACCCTCGCACCCCACCCCACCCC